>NC_026659.2:7212956-7456093 GCF_000004075.3 Cucumis sativus | reverse complement strand
GGGTGCGATCATACCAGCACTAATGCACCGGATCCATCAGAATTCCGCAGGGAAGTCCTCGTGTTGCACCCTTTTTTATTTTTTTTTTATCACTATTTTCTTAAATCCTTCCATTTTATTTCTTTCTCCCACCCACCGTGTCTTCACGCTGTGCGTTTGCTCTTGCACACGCTTCGGCGCGGGCGCCGGTGGCCAATTGCGACCAGTCGAGCCTGCATGGGTGATTCTGCTCGCCATGGCTTACATGCATTTTCTGCGCTTCCCATGACGGGTGCGATCATACCAGCACTAATGCACCGGATCCATCAGAATTCCGCAGTTAAGCGTGCTTCGAGAGTGAGTAGTACTAAGTTGGGTGACCATTTGGGAAGTCCTCGTGTTGCACCCCTTTTTTATATTTTTTTATTACTATTTTCTTTAATCCTTCCATTTTATTTCTTTCTCCCACCCACCGTGTCTTCACGCTGTGCGTTTGCTCATGCACACGCTCGCGCGGGCGCCGGTGGCCGTTGCGACCAGTCGAGTCTGCCTGGGTAATTCTGCCCGACATGGCTTACATGAATTTTCTGCGCAGCCCATGACGGGTGCGATCATACCAGCACTAATGCACTGGATCCCATCAGAACTCCGCAGTTAAGCGTGCTTGGGCGAGAGTACTACCAAGTTGGGTGACCACTTGGGAAGTCCTCGTGTGTACCCCTTTTTTATATTTTTTTTTATTATCCTTCCATTTTATTTCTTTCTCCCACCCACCGTGTTTTCACGCTGTGCGTTTGCTCATGCACACGCTCGCGCGGGCGCCGGTGGCCGTTGCGACCAGTCGAGCCTGCCTGGGTGATTCTGCCCGACATGGCTTACATGTATTTTCTGCGCATCCCATGATGTGTGCGATCAAACCAGCACTAATGCACCGGATCCCATCAGAACTCCGCAGTTAAGCGTGCTTGGGCGAGAGAGTAGTGCTAAGTTGGGTGACCACTTGGGAAGTCCTCGTGTTGCACCCCTTTTTTATATTTTTTTTATTACTATTTTCTTTAATCATTCTATTTTATTTCTTTCTCCCACCCACCGTGTCTTCACGCTGAGCAATTGCTCATGCACACGCTCGCGCGGGCGCCGGTGGCCGTTGCGACCAGTCGAGCTTGCCTGGGTCATTCTGCTCGACATGGCTTACATGCATTTTCTGCCCATCCCATGACGGGTGCGATCATACCAGAACTAATGCACCGGATCCCATCAGAACTCCGCAGCTAAGCGTGCTTGGGCGAGAGTAGTACTAAGTTGGGTGACCACTTGGGAAGTCCTCGTGTTGCACCCCTTTTTTATATTTTTTTTATTACTATTTTCTTTAATCCTTCCATTTTATTTCTTTCTCCCACCCACCGTGTCTTCACGCTGTGCGTTTGCTCTTGCACACGCTCGCGCGGGCGCCGGTGGCCAATGCGACCAGTCGAGCCTGCATGGGTGATTCTGCCCGCCATGGCTTACATGCATTTTCTGCGCTTCCCATGACGGTTGCGATCATACCAGCACTAATGCACCGGATCCCATCAGAATTCCGCAGTTAAGCGTGCTTCGGTGAGAGTAGTACTAAGTTGGGTGACCACTTGGGAAGTCCTCGTGTTGCACCCCTTTTTTACATTTTTTTATTATTTTCTTTAATCCTTCCATTTTATTTCTTTCTTCCACCCACCGTGTCTTCACGCTGTGCGTTTGCTCACGCACACGCTCGCGCGGGCGCCGGTGGCCGTTGCGACCAGTCGAGCCTGCTTGGGTGATTCTGCCCGACATGGCTTACATGCATTTTCTGCGCTTCCCATGACGGGTGTGATCATACCAGCACTAATGCACCAGATCCCATCAGAACTCCGTAGGTAAGCGTGCTTGGGCGAGAGCAGTACTAAGTTGGGTGACCACTTGGGAAGTCCTCGTGTTGCACCCCTTTTTTATAACTTTTTTTTTTATTACTATTTTCTTTAATGCTTCCATTTTATTTCTTTCTCCCACCCACCGTGTCTTCACGCTGTGCGTTTGCTCATGCACACGCTCGCGCGGCGGCGCCGGTGGCCGTTGCGACCAGTCGAGCCTGCCTGGGTGATTCTGCCCGACATGGCTTACATGCATTTTCTGCGCATCCCATGACGGGTGCGATCATACCAGCACTAATGCACCGGATCCCATCAGAACTCCGCAGTTAAGCGTGCTTGGGCGAGAGTAGTACTAAGTTGTGTGACCACTTGGGAAGTCCTTGTGTTGCACCCCTTTTTTATATTTTTTTTATTACTATTTTCTTTAATCCTTCCATTTTATTTCTTTCTCCCACCCACCGTGTCTTCACGCTGTGCGTTTGCTCATGCACACGCTCGCGCGGGCGCCGGTGGCCGTTGCGACCAGTCGAGCCTGCCTGGGTGATTCTGCCCGACATGGCTTACATGCATTTTCTGCGCATCCCATGACGGGTGCGATCATACCACCACTAATGCACCGGATCCCATCAGAACTCCGCAGTTAAGCGTGCTTGGGAAGAGTAGTACTAAGTTGGGTGACCACTTGGGAAGTCCTCGTGTTGCCTGGGTGATTCTGCCCGACATGGCTTAGAAGCATTTATATTTCATTTAAATCTTATTTAATGAATATCTCTCCAATATCTTGTAGTTTTATATTTAACTTAAGTTAAATTTTAACCATATTCAAATTTAAATTTATCTCATAACCAACAATTTTTATATGAATTCAATTCACATTAAATTAATATTTGAACTCATTCAAATATTTTATCTCTCATAAATTAATTTTGAATCATATTCAAAATTAAATTTATACAATAAAGTTTGAGAACTTTATATTATGATGTATCTATATACATTATACTAGTTCCCAAACTAAATTTGAACATTTCAAATTATAACCAATATAAATAAGTCTCATTACCCCTTACGAGCTAGGAATGGGACCTAATGGTCATACAGATCTGAAACTACAACGATATGAGATTAATTGGCTAAACTCATTAACCACATTAATCAATATTCGTTAGCTATGTGTACATTTCACTAAAGACTCATAACTGAACTCTTCTCACTGTAGATATATTTTCGTGTCCACGGATATAGACCAATAACAGTAGACCTTCACCAGTCCTCAAAACACCAGTTGGGTCAAATTATCATTTTACCCCTTGGTTACCAATGCTCCTCTAATGAACAACCTATTTATGGTTGTACCAATAAACAAAAATCATTCTAGTGCCATAGAGAGGGTAGGACCTTTTGTTCAAGTCCTAGAGACACCATTTAAGGAAACATTCATCTACTTACCCTAAAGTAGGGAAGGAGTGAATTCCATCTTATGTAATTATGTTTCAAGCTCTCCCCTCGGTCTTGTCCCCAAAATGATAAGCTTATTGAGTCGACGATTTGACCACTCTCACCAGTACAAATCAAAGGACAATCCTTCGCGAATAGGAGTTTATAACACACTCAGGATTATGACTAAGTTACCTAGGTCATTCTAACGAAATAGAAACCTAACTAGTTAACAGAGTTATATCTAGTGGCTACTATTTCGTGTCCGGTCTTATGAAAACTCATTGCATAAGATACCCTCACTCGCATGTCAACTATACGAACACGTTAGATCATTGCGATTGTATCGAATACAAAGTGAGTTGTATTCATAGTGTTATCAGAATAAGGTACTCAACCTTACCCTATACTATAGACCCTTTAAGCTGATCTTGAACATTGATCCTTGTATGTCTTTACATACTGTTCAAGACTCATTAAACAACTTATGATGTTAGTTTATTGGATTTGGGTTATTAAGACAAAACTAATAATATAATCAATAACAATTATTACAATAATAAGACTTTATTAACAACGGTCAATGAATTATATTTACAATCTACGAGTTTTAGGACATAAATTTCAATGGTTTACACATTTTCTTTTTAACATGTTAGACATGTTTTTCTACATCTAAATTTTTCCACTCACTGAGTTTTTAGCTCACGCTTTAAATGTTTTCTTCCCTCCAGGTAGCAGTCAAGGACCAAGCATACGATGAGCTTCCTGTCATGAATTGTAGATTTTTATTCTTTTTGTGTATGTAGATACTTAAGTTTTTTATTTCTATTTGGGTGATTGGAAGTAGCAAAAGTTATGATGAGTATTTGAGTTTTGAGGGGTCTCTTATTAAATCGTAATTCTTTTTCAACTATTTCGTAGTTGAATATAAACTATAATTGAGACTCTAAACTAGATGGATGAGTGTGTTGTGAGACACACTTAATATTATTTTGAGCCTGAAGAATATGTAATTTTAGAAGTGAAAATCTTTCAACTTTTCAGGTTTGGCTACTTCAAATTTTACGGGAGATGTTGTCAAAATTTTCTTGGAATTTCTTAATATGTGTTCTTTAGATGTAAGATGGAAAATGTCGCTTTCAAAAGTGTTTTATCATGCCACGATTTAGGTTAGAGAAAAAATCTAGATTGGGGTGTGACACGATCTTGAACAAAAATCTTTTAGATCTTCGTACACGATCATTTAGCTTTTGGTACATAATCGTTGAGTTCTTGGTATACGGTCGAGTACAAAACCTAAATGATTTGTACCAAATATTAAAGATCTCAGTACACAATTGTGAACCAAGATTGTTTAGATTTTATATACGACCATTTAACTCTTAATATGCGATCGTGTACCAATATCTAAACGTCTTTGATTCAAGATCTTGCATCAAATATAAAAGATTTTGATACTTGATTGTGAACCAAGATCATTTAGATTGTATACACGATCGTTTAGCTTTTAGTACACGATTGTGTACCAATATCTAAATGATCTTGGTTCATGATCGTTTAAAAGAAGAATAACACGCGCTTGTGTGACCGGTGTTGATACCATCTACACGATCATGTACCATTGCTTACAAGATCATGTATCATGATTGTTTAGAAGAAGAATTACGCACACCCGTGTGACTGATTAATCGTGTGTTGACTGGGGCATTTTTGGTATTTTGCATTATGGGTCTGTTGACTTTTTTCGTTTTCGAAACTGTTCTATATAGTATAAATATTTTTCTGATTTGTTATATCTTTTAAAAGACTCCAATTTATTGTATCTTCAACTACAATTTTTTCATTCATCAAGGAAATTGAAAATTAATTAATTTATTTTTTACAATATGTGGGATGTGGGGATTGAACCTCTTACTTCAAGATCATCATGCATACTTGATATTATCTATATCTATATCTATACTACCTTAAAAAGGAGCTAAGAAGAAGAATCATTTTTGGACTTCTTTACCCCTCTTCAATTTTTAAATTTCCAACCTTATCCAATCTTTTAATTTAAATCAATCAACCAAATTTAATTGATTATTTAACTAATATAAAAAATAAATTACCATTAACCATTAATAATCTTTTTAATTTTCCACATTATTTAACCGATCAAGAGGGTTAGAATATGAAAAGTTATCTCTTTATTTTTATAATTTAATTTTTAAATTTTTTAAAATTACATTAATTATGAGATTTCAAAAGGCTCTCTTCAATCTTTTCTATAAACATTTGAGTTCTCTTCTACTTAGGTTTGTTTTCTTGGTCTTTCTACCCACATTTGAATTTTCTCTTCTACTTAGTTTTTTTCTTTTTCTTTTTTTTTTGTCTTTTTACTCATTATGTTCTGTTTTGTCTATCACTTTGTTTATATTGATATACATTTTTGTGTTGTATTTACAGTTATAGGTTAATACTTTGGATTTTAAAAGAAGACTTTGAGACTAAGTGAGATCATCTCAATCATTTACTAATTTATTAGTTTAATAAACTATTATTTTCTTTAATTATCATATTATGTTTCTTTAAAGTTATTGTTTATCAATTCAATATTATTTTCTTTATATATATATATATATATATATATATATATATATATATATATATATATATATTATTCTGAAAGAAAGAAAATATAGATAATTTCAAAAGCAAGAAAAGTCTTGACACGTGCAATGCACATATGTGTATTCTAGTTGATTTATATGCATGCTAGAAAAACTCGATCTTGAAAGGTAAAAAGTAAAGCAGTTAATAAATTATAATTATTATTGTTTACAAGATTTGATAATTAGAGACTTAGGTGCTTGTCTTTGTAGTCCGGGGACTTCTTATATTTGGAAAACGCTTATTATTTTAAGAAAGTTCGAAAACATGTATGAGCATATTTCTAATATGTTTGAGATTTTGTATCAATGTATTGCCAAGAGCCTAAAAATAGTTTAAATTGAAACTTAAACAAATAATTATAAATCTTTAACTTGTAGTCTAAAAAAAATTGAAAACACAATTTCTCAAAATAAAATGTAAAGGAAAAATAAAGGTAAATGTTAAAATTAAGATATTGAGATTTACCCTGTATCAATCACCTTGACAAAAATAAAATGAATCATTTTTTCCTTAAAAACTCTTTTATAAATCCATTAACAATGCATGAGACTATTTGTGGGAAAGATTAATGTCACACCTCGCCCTGAGCACCTGCTTACTCGCCCTAAGGTGTGGCGTGAACTCAACCGACATTGCTTTCCTTTTGAACAACATTAGCTGACCTTGACTGCAAATATTTTACAACGCTAAACAACTTGAGTAATTTAAGACTTATACAGTAGAAACTAGGAGAAACAAACTTAAACAAACTTATTACATTATTTTTAAAAGTAGCCGAGGTTAGATGCCATTGATTTCGAACTATACTTACTGACTAACCAGAAATTAAACAATTGCACTTAACCTTATGCAAAACAATGTACATGATAAGGTTTAAACACAAACTGACCCTTAGTAACTAAACTATTCACAATTTTTACACAACGGACTTGGAGACAATGATCAAACTTGCGGATCACGACCTCTACCAATTGGAAAATGTGAGCTAAAATAGCCCAATGGGTGATGGTTTTAATAAAACATATTTTTTCAAAAACAATTTAGTTTTAAACTTCGTCTGTAACACAATTAAATCAATTTACTTGCTATACCAAATTAAACACAAGGTGGAGCCTCTGATAGCCCTCATTTTGTTCTCAAGGTGGACCCTCTAATAGTCCTCATCTTGTTATAGCTATTTGAGTTGGGTACCTACACATCATCATCCCGAAAGATGGAAAATCATCTGTAGAACCCTTGTCTCATTAATTTGTTCCAGTGATGGGAACTAGGTATCTACTAAATACCCTCATTAAAGGAACCTCTGTGCACGGGTCATATCCCTTGAAGGGTTGCTATATATATACATCGTATGGTATAGTAATAAACATTCTAAAATCATTATTTACTTAAATACTTATCATAAAATATACTTTAACAAACATTTCAAATCTCATGCTTTGGAAACATTTTGGTAAATCAGTAAACTTAAGTAATTCGTACATCAAAGCATGCTTAAAACATTAGATAGATAGTTAGATTTAGAAATCAACTTTAAATTCATTTTATCACTCACAAATAGTAGCTTAAACCCTTAGTCTATAAATTTGCTCAACCTCCTCTTGACCTAAAATAACAGGAAATAATTCCATTTAAGCCTCCTATTCTCATAAAAATATCATAACTTTACTTAAAATTTCCTACAATATGGAAAACAACTCAAAAACATCTATTTAACACAGTTGGCGCATAGGGATGGGCGACAGAGCCCTAGCCGCATGCATTGGGCATGCCCGCGCATAGACACACTGCATGCCTCACCTAGTCGTGTGCCCAGTGTCTCGTGCAACCCTCCCCATGGGCCTTCTTGCTGCGTGCACGTCTTGCATACAGGTCGTGCATCTAATGCCAACCTCTTTGCTCAATAACCTCTCTAATTCAAAACGTCACGCCCAACTTGTCTAGTCTTACCTTGTCTCTCGGCCAACAACCTTCATTGCCCATAAACTCATTTTTGGTCAAAACCTTACTTCCACTTTAGAATTTAATAACTATAAATCCATAACTCAAATAAAAATACTTTCATCTACAACGTTGCTCTAAAATGTCTTAACTTTCTTACCTCAAAATTTTAGCTTCAGATTCCAACGAATGAACTCTACAGCCCTCTGGAAGTCTACCTTACTTTCTTCAATTCAAACTCAATCCTCTCTTACTCAAATGAAATCGGCGGCCCCAATATAGAAAATAGACTCAATTTAAAATCTTTTGGGAGTAATTTTACTCAAAACGCATGAATGATTTGAGAGAAATGTACATTTAAAGTAACCTATTTATACTGGAGCTTGCATGAAACTTTATTGACACCTCTCTTAGCCGAAATTTATCCTATGCATGCACATGACACCTGGACTCCACTTGACCGACTCCACCTCTTCATCTCCTCAACTAATCAAAACGCCAAACTGCCAAGGACATGCCAAATACCTAGCCAAACCGCTGACTAACCTCTCAGTGCATGATCGCTAACCTCATTTCACATAGCTAACCTCCATGTCCTTCTCGCATGCATGTTCTTCGCCAAGTTATAATGCCTAGCTAAGCCTTGCTGCAAACCTCCAAATGGCTAGCTAACCTCTAAACAAGCCTTCTTCTCGCTTAGCTACAACCAAAACACCAACCTTTAGAGGTTCACTTTGTCCTTCTTGGCCACACACCAAAACACAAAGATAACCTCTTAAGAGGTTTTCTTATCTTCCTTTGCCGCCTAGGAAACACTCTATTCGCCCATACTAACCTCTAAAGAGGTTTTTCTTCTCTTTTGGCCACTCAACAAAACCTCTAACGCCTAAACCATAGCCAAATACCCAACTTTTCATACTTAGCCAAATTTTCTCCTCTTCCAACTTAATTTCTCTTTAGCTTTTAAACCATAACCACTTAACCTTCCTTTATTTTACCCATCAAAACACACTCATCCTGACACTTCTCGAGCCTACTTCCTTGTCTTAGTTTCACTTACAACTAATCATTTTTAACTTTTGAAAAGGTCTGAGTTTAATAAGGTCTGGGGTTTACAATTAAGTTGGATATTTCAATAGTTTTCTTAATGAAATTTGAAAAGATTAATAAAGATATATCAAAAGAATATAAACAATTATTTTTATATACCTTTTGAAAAAGGACCTTCTAAATTCAACCAGTTACAAAAATTTGAAGCCACGTTTTTTGTTATTATGAAACTGGGAGTATAGAATTTAAACCAACTTAAAGAGTAATAAATCAATGAATATAAATGTTCGCACGAGATTTTTGGAGAAATTTGATTCGTGGAGTCGAACTTGTGTTGATGTTGCATTTATGTTGATTCTATACGATGTGGTTCGATCTCTAGAATTTTATCCTTTGATTCTCTCTTGGTTGAATGTCTAGCTTGATTTGGAGGAAGTGAAACACATGATATTCTTGAGGTTGGTTGAACGTTTACGCTTGATTTGAGGAAACTGAGCACGTGATGTTCTTAAAGTTGGAGTTTTTGAAGAAAGCTTGTATATATCTTAGTTTTTGAAGAAAGCTTGTATATATCTTTAAATGAGTCTCAATCTTTGAGGGTGGTCGGCTTCAGGAGTTAGGAAGCCTTCTAGCTCTTAGGAGGATTCTCTCTAGACATTCTAGAGTAAAAAAGTTCCCCCAGCAAAATAGAAGAACTCATCTATTTATAGAGTTCTCTGGTGGACTTTATGGGCTTGAGCCTGATTGATCCATGGACCAGACCCGTGGACTCAGCCACATGGATTTAGGTCATATATAATCTTTGGACTAAATTAAGTTTATTTTTGGGCTCAATTGAACTTAGCCATGTAAATAATATTTAATTAGACCAAAATAATTAACTTGATCTAATGGTTATGATGAAAATATGTGGCATTATCAGAATTTGTCAATTTATATCTTCATTTTTAATTTGGGACACATATCAATTTTTTAATTTGTCTCAAATTTAATTATTTGTATTTTCATCATTAATTTAGTAAATGTTGTGGCAATTTATTATTAGTCTAAAAAATTTTCTATTCAATAATAACATTAAGCTAATCGTTATTAAAAAGTAAGAGTCAGATGGCAAAGCCAGTAGACACAATGTACAACCGATACTTATTTACTTAATTTTGAAAAAATAGTACTATGAAAATGAAAAATCATTAAATTTAACCATAAAAATAGTTATTGCTAATAAAATACATAATTTGAAGATGGGCACACAGCAACATACCTCAAATTTAGAAAGTTTCTCCTTTTTTGCTTCATTTTGGTCATTTTATTCGTGCTTCTATTTGCATTTCATGTCGGATCCAAATTGTGTCCGTTAACTTCCTCTTCACATTCTCTTATAGTACCATCTTTTCTTAAAAGAATTAGTGACCTTTTAACCAAAAACAAAATGAAGTAAAATAAAACATTCAAAATATTAAATAGTGAATATAATCATTCATAGGTTGTTCGTAATCTCGGCTGGATCAAAATACCGTTTTACCCCCGAGATTACATCTTTCTCCTAAAGTCCCACTGATCTACTACTGAACAATTGGTTTAAGGTCCAACCTATAAATCAAACCCCTCTCTGGCTAATGAGAGGGTGAGACCCCTTGTTCAAGACTTGGATTCAATCCTTAAGAGAACAACTTATCTACTAACCCTAAAGTGGGTAGGAGTGAATTTCGTCTTGCACCCTATGTTCCTATCCATCCACCCGGTCTTACCCCATAAAATGGAAGGCTTGTAAAGACTAAGTTACCTAGGTCATCATTAAACGAAATAGTTAGTTTTATACAGTCAACGATGTTATAACTTAAAAGTGACTATTTCATGGTTTTGGTCTTATGTAAACTCTTTACATATAATACCCCCACTTCTATGTCTTTACATGAACGATTCAGGATCATATCGTTTGTACTAACTACAAAGCGAGTCGCATCCATAGTGTTCCCAGAATAAGGCGTCCAACTTTATTCATACACTATAGACTATTTGGGTTATATACTCAAACTTGATCCACATTTATGTCTTTACATAAAGTTCAAGTCTACACTAGATAACCTCGGGATCTTAGTTTATTTGATTCATGATTATAGTATTCTACTTTCACAAATAAGTCCTCAATAATCATTTTATTGAATAGAATTTACTACAAACTACGAATTTTAAGACATAAATTCCAATAATTTATTTCCAATGTTAATTAAAACAACTTATAAACTCATATTTTTGAAGCAATGGGATTTAGAAAACCAAACATATTTTGGGTGAGTAATTTATTTTCCATCTTTATTACACAAACAACTTATGAACTCATATTTTTTAAGTTATGAAATTTGGAAAACAAAACATATTTTGGTTGAATGTAATCTATTTTTCATGTTAATTACAAGCAACTTTTTATATAGAAATCATTTATTTTCCATATTACAAAAAAAAATATTCACTGCTATTTGATAATTAAAGAATGTAACTATAGCATGCTAAAATACATGTTCATAAAATATTCTATTTAATAGTACTTTTACTAAAATACATGTTTATAAAATATTTTATTTAATAGTGATTTACAAATAGTAAATTTGTTTATGTGTTAATTTTGAGGGTTTATAATAAATAATTTGATAATTGAAAGCATATTTAGAATTTGGCAAATAGAATTTGTAAATTTACACTACATGGAGCAATATTGTAAATTTACACTACATCGAGCAATATTGTAAATTTAGAATTTGGCAAAGGATAGAAGAGTCAATTGAAAACATTAATGCTTAGGGCAATATTGTTAATTTTTAAGTTGGCTAGGGATAAAATCGTCCAAAAATTATTCTCTCCTTAAGCCACATTTTATATATTAAGGATAATTGAAAGCATGTTAGAATTTGACAAATAAAATTTGTAAATTTACCCTACGTAGGGCAAAATTGTAAATTTAGAATTTAATAAGGGGTAGAAGAGTCAATTGAAAATATTAATGTGTAAGGCAATATTATTAATTTTTTAAGTTGGCAAGAGGTAGAATCCTCCAAAAATGATTCTCCCCTTGAGCCACTTTTTATATAGTATGGATAATAAGGATTATAGATTATAGATTTTTTAACTTGAAATTAATTATTGTAATTACGGTCTCATTTCTTCTAACTATTCACATTTATCTTCTCATACTAACTCTTTTGTATCTCTTTCAACCTTTCAAATCTTTGAGTATAAATATTTTTTTTTCCATTCATATTCACAAATCACAACAAAATGCTAAGGGTGAAGAAGAAATCAAATCATGTTTTTCTATTCTCTTCTAATATTTTATTTTTTATTTTGTTGACTATTTCTATATAGGGTTTAAGGTTTACAATAATTTAAAATTAATTATTGTTATTATTATCTTTTTTTTTTTTTGTATTTGTAATCATCTATAGTTTTTAATAAATAATTGGGTATTAAAAATTTATGCATATAGGTTGGTATCATAATTTTGATAAACATTTTCTTCCATTTTCTATATATGTTCCATTTTTCTAACCTTGTGGTAGAGATCAAAGATGAAGGCTTGCATGAGAACATGGTGGAGAGAGAAAGGGGATTAATAGAGTGAAAATTGTGAGGAACGTGTAATTTGAAGAGTACTTTTATATTTAAAGAGATGAGAGTCTACCTTGCATGCAATAATTCACCGTCCAATGCGTCTTGAGGAAGAAACACTCAATTTTGGCATTATTCATTTATTTTGGTTCATTTTTATTTCGGACCTCAAAGGTTTATAGGAAAACAAACAACATAAAGTTTAGGCATTTTTATTTCTTAATCTTTCCCTTTTCACGAAAGAAGTAACAGTTAATTTAACCTCATTTTACCATTTCATATCAAGTCTTCTTCACTAGTAATTCTGTCATTTATCATTTAACAATAAATTATTTGTTTTCTCTTGTTAATTTTGACCTAAAATTTAACCAAAAAGTATATCATTTATATTAATTAGCTTATAGAAAATTAAATGATTTGTGATCAAAGCAAGCAATTAGACGCATTACAGCTACAAATCAATTGTTTTTATTATAATTCATAAGTAAAACAAAAAATTATTCAAAATTCCTATTAAGCAAACCAATGTTATAAATAGATTATTAGATAGAAAACCAAAAACTTAATCAAATCTTATTAGCACCAATATATTTGAGAGTTTTGCAGATTCAAGGTCACAAATTGAAGCCCTCCACGATAGATTTTTCTTTTTTCTTTTTAACTAATTTGTTCCTATATTTCTTTTCCTTCTTTTTACAAAAACAATTTGTTATTTCTCTTTCATTATCTATACAACAATCTTCATTTCAAAAACCTAAAAATAGAATTAGAATATTATTTTGAAAATCAGATATTTTTCTTTTAGAAATTGGAAAATTAATCAAACCCTACATATCTCATTAAATCAAACAAATACAATTGATATTGACGTAGGTAGTTACACATCCAATATAATTTAAAATCATGTATTTATATACAATTTTAAAATTTGATTTCATATCATCAAAATTAGAAATAAGGAAAAAATAAACTAGAAATTTTAAAAAAATTAATAGATGATATGAGTTTAAAAAATGATAATAAAAAATTATAGAGAAAAAACAAATATTTTGAAGATAAAAATGATAATTAAATTTTAGAGAATGAAACAAATATGGAACTTAGAATTTTTAAAAAATACTTTAGACATCGTAAAATACCAATAATTAAAAAGAAAAATATGGATAATTTTAATACACTTGACATATTGATACATAGGTTTGAGAGAAATTATTATTTGGGTGTTTTTTTATAAAAAAGAAAACTAGCTAATAGAGACATGTAAGATACCAACAAAGTATAGTACAAAGGAAATTAGTTATTTTCAAATGTTCTATTATGCTTTTCTCATAACAAAATTCTATATTTATTACACACTTTTGGTTGTATACTTGAAAAATTAGGATATAATGAGAGCATAAATAATTTAGTTTATATTTTTCTGTTTTTGGTTTACTTATTAGATTGTAGTCTTCGAAAATAAAATATTTATATATAGAAGAATTTTTATAAATAGCAAAAAAAAAGGGTATTTTAACAAATATAACAAATAAACAAAATATTTACATCGTATAGAGTAATATTGAAAATGGAAAAAGTCCACAAGCCCACGATGAAAAATACACAAAAATATCATAGGATTAATTGGCACTCAGCGCCCACAATATTAGATTTGAATGAATTTTTTCCAGAATTTTTTGATATATGATCGTTTAGATTTAGCTATTGATCGTTTAGATTTTATTTAAACGATTTTATTTAAAAAATTTTTGGTATACGATCATTTAGATTTTGATAGTTTAAATTTGGTTACTCAAATCTAAACAATATTTAAAATTTTGTTTGATATACTATCGTTTAGATTTTACTAGATTTTTTTTCACAATTTTTTTTGTATTTTGCACACAATGTTAAACAGCTAAATAACAGTTTGATTTTATTTTTGTTACACGATTTTGAACCAAATAACCATTTGAAAAAATAAAAGAAAAATTGCATAAGAGAGAAAGGCAATAGAAAGAAAGAAATATCAGAGAAGAGTAAGAAAAGAAAGAGGATGAAAAGGAGGAGCAAACGTGAAGTATTTAAAAAAATAATTAACTTCATGAACTTTTTCATTTTGTTATAGACACCATAAATGTTTGGTCAATTTGTTATAATTATGAAAATTAACTAAAAATTATTTAAAAAAATAAAAAAAATAACTTAAAGACACTGAATTTGCATTTACATTTTCAGGTTTTTTTAGATAGTATAATCAAGTACTATTTTAAAAACCTTTTAAATTAAAAGTGTGGCATAAAAGATTACGTTTTCAAACAGAACATTTAAACTGTGCATGATGTGTACACAAAATATTTATAGCCTACTTAATCAAATATTTATAGCCTACTTAATCAAATCGTAGAAAATCGTATTGATAACGTACCATGAAATAATAATGAACAAACAACACAAAAACAAGAATAGAGAAGAAAGGAACTAAAAGAGACAATTGAACTTATATTTTCAAGGCACAATACTTCATTTATAGAATGGTATATGTTACGGTATAAAATTTAATAGGTTGGATGTTAGTTATATAATAATGGATAATGTATGTATATTATGAATACAATTATATTTTATAATATTATTTTTGCTTTTAGTTATTTTCTTTAAGGGCAAAAACGTCTTTTCATGGCCCACAAATGTTCATTAATCATTCAATAAACATAAAAAAAAAAAAAACCATCCCAACTCTCTTCCGCGCTCCTCTTATAATCAGCCATTTGCTCCCGAAAAGTTCTCTCTCTCGTCTTTCACGCGTTTTCCCGTAATCCGAAAAGGGGAAGCAGTTTTAATTTTTGTGTGTTTTGTGTTTCTGGGTGTTCTAGTTTTCCCTGAGTTGGACCTCAACTGCTGTCCAACTGATCACATCCGCGGAATTAGAATTTCTCGCGGTGTCGTTTTGATGGGGTGGAGTATATGCTTCCCATTTAGGAATTTCCTTTCCGCTCTGCATTGGTTGGAACTGGATTCATTACCTTCCTCGAGGTCATTTTCATTCTCACTCTTTTTGGGACGTTTGTTTATTGGGTTCCCTTAGTTTTATGAGAAGATCTTGTTGATTTAGTTCCATTGGCGATCTGGGTTTTCTCATCCTTTTTAAGTTTTTGAGATTTTTTCAACTTTTCCATGCTGTATATGCATGGTAGCGAATCGTTGGAGGAAATTTTGGACTCTAAGTAATACATGATTGTTTAAAGGTTGGATCTTATTTCTATCTTCTATGCCATTGAGACTGTTGGGTGAAGAATTTGGGTTTTGTTCTGGACTTTTGGTATATAATTTTGTTGGATTGATTTCCTATTGAGACTCTGAGGTGAGAGTATGGGCTGCATTTGCTCTAAGGGAATTCCAGCAAACGACTATGTTGCTGAGAATCATTCCAAAGAGAGGCATTTGAAGTCTAATAGATCTTCCAGACATGGGACTTCATTGAGGAAAGAAGAATCCGTGTTACATTCTGATGGAGGGCAAAGTGATGCAATGGCGCGATTGATATTGAATCAACCTGGGGAAGAGAATGCTGGATCAACACCCGAATCAGATGGGGCTGAGAA
This sequence comes from Cucumis sativus, assembly GCF_000004075.3. NCBI lineage: Eukaryota > Viridiplantae > Streptophyta > Magnoliopsida > Cucurbitales > Cucurbitaceae > Cucumis > Cucumis sativus. The sequence goes on along the minus strand of NC_026659.2, from coordinate 7,439,952 downwards.
GGGAACATCCATTGGAAAAGTTAGCAGTGCCAAGCCCCTGCGTCAAGAACGTCCAACTATGGAGGATGGAGAAAAGAGAGTAGGAGTACACAATAACAATGCAACACCTAGAATATTCGGCGTTGTAATTGGGGAAAAAGGGGCTTTGGTTATAGCTGGATGGCCTTCTTGGCTGACATCTGTGGCTGGAGAAGCAATCAACGGATGGGTTCCTAGAAAGGCAGACTCTTTTCAGAAGTTGGATAAGGTTAGTTTTACATTTAATTGTTCTGTATCTGAACTCTTTTCTGCAACATTTCTTTACATATGCACTTGTTTTGTTTCTATGATATGAGCGTAACCTGAATTGAGCAGAATAGGAACTTCTTCTTAGAGGCTTAGATTTATAGTCCGTGGTGTTTGTTTGTTCCTTTTTTTTAAACCAGTGTTTTTCACTTCTCCTGACCATGTGAAAAGACATCTTTCTGCCATTTGTGGGCTGGCTATTGCTTTGTAGGTGTGCAATCTAAATCGAATCTATTGCCCTAAGATAAACATGCGTTTGTAATCCTTTTCATGGAAAATGGATCAAATTTAGATACTATAATGAATATTACAGATAAGAATGGATTGGGCATCTTGCCTATACAAAAATAAGCCCCATCTGTCCAAGAATACGTACCCCAAGCTTTGTATCCATAGGGTAACTGAAATGATTTTCAATTATGTTGTTGGGGAGAAGCAAAGCACTACTTCGGGTTGAACCTTAACCAATTTTCAAATACAGTGAAGGAAAAGGCTTCCACCTTGTGAGCTGGGAAGCTTGTGAACTCAAAAGGGTTATAAGTTGGAAATATAAGGACTGTTAAGAAAGCCCTGTTGGCGAAATGGATTTGGTATTTTCCCCTCGAGTCTAATTCTCTGTGGTGGTGGATAACTGGGAGTAAGTACAGGTCTAACACTTTTGAGTAGCTGGTCGGTGGGGATAAAGGTGGACAATGAAATTTGTGGAAGGATATCTCCTCGAGTTTCCTTCCTTCTCTCACTTTGTTTATTCTGGAGTGGGGGAGGGAAATGAAATGTATTTTTAAGAGGGTTGGTGGATAGGAAATGTATTTTTGGAATGCTTAGCTCTCTCCTAAAAGGCCATGTAGTGGCAGATATTTGTTATGAAGATAACTTGGATGTGGACTTGTTGAGAAGAAATCTTCTTGATTAGGTAGCCTGATGAATAGTTGAACCTTGTTGGAAAATTCGAAAAACAAACCCTCAGCCAACGTGAAAACCAATTGATTGGAAGGGGTATGCGTCCAAAAATTTCATCTTCAAATCATATATAATTATTTTGTCTCCAAACCATGGTAGATTGGTGATTCTTTGATAAATCATATTTGGAATTTAAGGTTCCTAAAAGAAGTTAAAATTTTATTCATGAGTTTACACCATTTTTTGTGGAACTGTTCCTTGGTACGATAATGATTGTTTCACCATCAGAGGATGTGAAAGGGCAATTTCTATTGCTAACCTGAGCATGCTAGTTTCTGTTGGTGGTGCGTTGATTGGGTTGTTAAGTTTAAGGTGGGGAAGGTGATCTCTTATCTGTACCTTATTAATGCTTGCTTTTCTTAGAATGATCTCCTTGTAAGTAGTTCTATCATCACTAGTGACACCATTGGATTCTGAGTTATAAATGGAGATATGCTGCATTAACGAGGCATATCCCTTCTTTTTGTTCCTCAGAAAGATTATTAGATTTACTTCTTCATCCTAACGCCCATTGTTATTAATTATTTACTTTTTTGTAATTACCAGTTTGGTCTGTTTTTTTACATTGGGATCCATTCTTTAATTAGGGTGGGGGGCTCCTTGTGGTAGGTTTTCTTTTTGTTTGCATTTGTACATTTTTTTCGTATTTCTTAATGAAGGCTTAATTTTTTTATTAAAAAATTCAAACTGGGATTACGCTCTTTGGTTTCCTTTCTTAATTTCTATTGTTTTTTTAACTGGACATATATTTACTTCAATTGTTAATTAAAAAGTGACGATACTCTAAATTTAGTTTTGATGCATGCACTGATTCACAAGTTAAACAACTTTGAATACTACCACCTCTTATCAGATACCTCAAAGGGTTTTCCTTTGTCACCTATTCTCTTTGTTATTTTATTCTCTTTTACACTAAAACTCAAGAACACAGATGTACAACCTATAGAATGGATATGTTCAAGTAAGTTCGTTTATTCTCTTTTACATTTGATCCCATATTTTTCCATGGTGGTTCTTGCTGCTAAAGAAAATATTGAATTTAATATAACACTAATTTTCATTAACATATATATCTTGGCCTTTACACTCAGTTTATACTGATTATGTTTTGGATAATTCAAATGTAGATTGGACAAGGAACGTACAGCAGTGTGTACAGGGCCCGTGACATTGAAACAAACAAGATTGTTGCATTAAAGAAGGTGCGATTTGCTAACATGGACCCTGAAAGTGTTCGTTTTATGGCCAGGGAAATTCTTATCCTGCGTAGGCTTGACCACCCCAATGTCATGAAGCTTGAAGGTCTTATTACTTCAAGGGTGTCGGGCAGTTTATACCTCATATTTGAGTACATGGAACATGATCTTGCAGGGTTGGTAGCTACCTCAGGGATCAAGTTCACTGAAGCACAGGTGATTGACTTTTCTCAACTAGTGTGATAACTTTAGATCATTATGGAATAACGATGTATGTAAATCTCAACTGGAAGCAACAAACGAGTGAAAGAGTTATTTCCTTGGATGATAATTTTTTAAATATTGCCTATCTGGATAGAATTCTTTTCTGTATGGAAAGTTGAGTCATTTTTGCATGTGCATGGTGTTCACAAGAGTGTGTTTTGGTGAAATATAAGTTTCAAAATTCCTATGGTCATATATATATCCTGTGTTCAAGTGAAATAGTAAAAGACACTAGTGCCTATGCCTGCACATTTGTCTTAGTCTTTTATTTATGGTTTCTTTTCTTAAAATAAATCCATCATTGGTTTCATTCAAATTTATATTCTTTTTTTTTTTATGAGAATCACAACTTTCGTTGAGAAAAAAAAATGAAATAATATAAGGGCATACAAAAAAATACCATCCCACAAAAAACACCTCAACTAAAAGAAGGGGACCAACTAAGAAGAATGTTAATTTCATTCAAATATAAACTGTCTCATGCAACTTCTCGAAGTGTGAAAAGGAAAAAGGAAAAAAATAAAAAGAAAAAATATTGCCAGTAAGGATGAAGGCTTTAAATGTGAATACGTTTATTATTCTCATTGATAGGAAGTGAAGCTTTTAGCTGTCCATATTAAAGTATGAGGATCCGTACCAGACCCCTGCTAATACCTGTGACAGCAATAAACTTGTCATTGTTTCTTGATATACAATTTTTATACATTAATGGTGGTAGAAAGAGTGGTGAGGGCCTTCTCATAAAGTTCATCTGCTTATGAAAATGCGGACTTTTACTTGTTTGAGCCATATAATACGTGGATAGAAAAAGAGAAATTTTGAAATGAACTGGTTGTATGCTCAATTCATTTTGTATAGTAACGATAGTTATACAATAAGACTGTATCTAGACTGATAAGCTTGACTCAATCTGGCATGCAGATAAAATGCTATATGAAGCAACTGCTTTGTGGCCTTGAACATTGCCATGCGCAGGGAGTTTTGCACCGGGACATCAAGGGTTCAAACCTTCTGATTGACAACAGTGGTAATTTAAAGATAGGTGATTTTGGGCTCTCAACCTTTTTCCATCCCCGACAAAAGCAGCCTCTTACAAGTCGTGTGGTAACTTTGTGGTATCGGCCACCTGAGCTTTTGCTTGGTGCAACGGACTATGGAGTTTCTGTAGATTTGTGGAGTTCTGGCTGCATTCTTGCAGAACTATATGCTGGAAAGCCTATCATGCCTGGAAGGACAGAGGTATTATCTTGTAATGACCTTTCTTGCATTTTAACTTTGCCCCTGAAATTGATTAATGTTTGTTCCTACCTATTATCAGTTTTACATACTTTCAAATGCATGACCTCTGCTTTGCAAAAGAAATTCAAGAGCCATGAATGTGGATCCAATGGTTTTCTAGATCTATTTCTCATGTAATCTGCTACTGTTGGTATCTAAATGGAAGACTTATGGTTCTTTGCTATGGTACATATTGCTAAGAATCAGAAGGGAATAAACGAAAATGGACTGTTCCATATGCAGAATGTAGGGTGGTTTTTAATGCACTTTTCTGACCTAAAGGTTCTGCATGTTGGTTCATAAACCACCTTTGCTGTCTGTTATCTTCTTCATGGCCTCCCTGTGGTTTACACACTTGCTTTTAATGTCCCTGTTTCTGACATTCACAATAACATTTCATTTCTATACATGAAAGGGTTGAGTTGGTAGAGTACTCTTGGGAAGCTTTGGAAACTTTCTAAGTATTCCAAAACAGATATGTATCCCAGCTGCTATCTCTCCCTGATGGATCCAACCTTATTCAGTGTCACTCGACCTAACCCTAGCCCCGCCTATCGTCAGCAGACCTAGCTACAAAGCCACCAGTCCTTTGTGATTGTTTGTCAGATGTTCCTTTTTCTTTATTTTAGTTTCTTGATGTTGAAAAGTTCCCACCTTTTCTTCCATTTCGTTCTTCTTTATTGTGACCATGATGGCATCCTTCATCGTCATCGTCACCTGCGCTATCTCCGGAGTCTGTTTGTCCTATAGATTTTTTAATTAATTAATTAATTAAATTTTCTCTCTTCCGGTTTTGGTTGCCTTCTCATGCTCGTTGTAGATCTAACTTTCTCTCCATGGATATGAAAAGTAGTTGCATTTGAAACATATCTTCAGTATTTGGGTTTGGGGTGAAAATGATAAGATTTTTATGGAAGAAGTGGGAGGTAATTGGCTTCTTTCCTTGTTCTGCTTCTCTTATGTTTGAATTACTGCTATTTCCAATTCATTCTGTTTTTAGAAGAAATTTAAGATTGATTTCGTGGTCATTCAATTTTCTAGATTTAAATCATCTTTTGGTTGGTATTTTGAGGTTGATTTTGCATTCTATTTGGCTTTCTACGGGAGGAAGGAAGATTGTGCAAGTTCCTGCTAGAATCGACAAAAAATGTTTGGAACTTTTCAATGTTTCATCATTTGAAGCTAGCCGGAAATTCTCAAGATGGGTTGGTTAATCACAAGCACATTTTATGAAGTTATGTGGAAGTGATCAAGCATAGCACAAATTATTTTCAAAATTGCTACTCATTAAACTTGACAACCAAAGTTTACTACCAAAGGTTTCTTCATTTGGGGTAAGGAAATGAAAAGAAGGGGTGGAATTGAATTTTAACTCCATTTTGTTGGTATCCCAGTTGGTTGTACACTAATCTTGGAAGGATGTTCAAAGTCCTTATAAGCTTATTTTTGGTCAGAAGTTTCTAATAATCCTTTTTGATGGTTGGGCCTTAGTAAAGATTTATGTTGTTTTTTCTAATTCAATTTTTAAGGTAATTGGAAGCTTTTAAGAGAAATTTGTCTGAAATTGAGCGTTGGTCTAATAAGAATCACTCTCGTTCGGGGTTCATTAAAAGTTATGGAGGATGATTGTCAATTAAAAGTTGACTTTTGGAATACTGGAAACAATCTTCTTTGAAGCTATAGAGAAAAATCTAGGCAGTTTGGTCAGCATTTCCTCTTAACCCTGAATTCCATAGATTGTTTAGTTGCTCTAACTGAAGTTAAAAAAGAAAAAAAGAAAACTGTGGCTTCGTTCTAGCCAAAATTGTTGTCAAGGATGGTGGTCATCTTCGTAATTTCTCTCTTTGATCTGGCAATGTAACTTTTGTGGAAACTCAAAGTTCGTTAAATTTCCTTCATGTTGATTCATCATTCAAAGTTTTCAAATTCGATGGATTTAACACCGATAAAAAAGTAATGTGGCTGTTTCTCTCTCTTCTATTGATGAGACTTTTGCACAAGAAGAGTCACTAGAAGAAACAAGCATTCAAAGGGAACTATCAAGAATTTTTCATCTCTCAAACCTCCAGTGAGTACTACTCTGACTCTGATACCATTGTTAGGTACTCAAGCACCTTGCATAACCACACCCCAAAAGCCAGCTACTGGAGTGGGAGAGCCAAGCCACTTAAGTACCACAGCAGTCATCCCATTCTAATCAATGTGGAACATAGACATCTCATAAGTCATAACTAACGTGGTTCCTACCTCACCCCAAAAGCCAGCTATTGAGGTGGGAGAGCCAAGCCAGTTAAGTACCACATTGGTATGGTATCCCATTCTAACCAATGTGGGACAAAAGCATCCTATAACTACCTTGGTTCTCAAATTATTCTCGTAGAAACAAGTAATTGTTATCCCCATGTGCACAAAGGGTAATCTTGATATATAGATTCTTGTACTCGTCTATAACAGCACAGTAATTCAGTTTGTAAGCAAATGCGCAAGAAGAATCAATGGATCTCTATATGTCTGAAGAAAGGAATTTGATTCCGAAATGTAAATTGTTGTGGATTAAAGACGAGGATGAGAATACCAATTTTTTTCACATATTTTTATCGGCCCGAAAAAGGAATTCTTTGATCTCTGTGCTCCTAAGTTCAAATTTCTTCTCATATCTTAGAGGAACTGAGGAAGAAAATAAAATGGGGACATTTTACGTTTGCATTTACTTCTTTATTCTACTTCGTGTTTACTGTTGCTTTGTTACCTTTATGTCATCTAGTTCTCTTTTCTCTTTGTATCTTGTATTTTGGAGCAATCACTTTTCATTTTTTTTAACGAAAAGTGTGGTATCTTTTAGAAAATCCTGGACTTGTCTATCGATTTCCACTTAGAGCATTCAAAGCAACATCGATATTCAAATCCTGTCGTGTCTTTTAAGCAATTCGTTAACTTGTGTCCCTGGTTCAGGCCTTCGGTAAGAGCCTTATTCTCCATTAGTCACAATGAAGAATCAATTGTAACTATTTGCAGTTAGGAGCATGAACTTTTTACGAAGGAATCAGAGCAAAAAGAAGTTCCTATCAGAGGATTTATTCACAAAAGCCTTTGAGGTCTAGGGTTTATTTCTTACCAAATAAAAGCAAAATAAAGTTGCTTAAGTACTCAAGTTTGAAGTTTATAGTAATCCTGTCTCCTGATCTTTGATTGGTGTTTAAATTAGTTCATGAATCTACTTAAGAATATTGATTTTCAGGATTCGATTGTAAAATTACGTAGTTTGTTAGTTCTCTCCCTCTCTACTTCTCCCCCCTTCACGTTTTCCATAAAGATTTTTCTGATCTCTGCATACAAGCCTTTGGTATATGCTTGTAAATTATTTATTACATTGATATTTTGACATAGCAATTTGATCCCTTATGTTTGGATACATAAAATTGTATTACTAAATGTGTCACCGTAGGTGGAGCAACTACACAAGATCTTCAAACTCTGTGGCTCCCCTTCTGAAGAATACTGGAAAAAGTCAAAATTACCTCATGCCACCATTTTTAAACCTCAACATCCTTACAAGCGGTGTATTGCTGAGACATTCAAAGACTTCCCCTTCTCTGCATTGGCCCTTTTAGATGTCCTTCTTGCGGTAGAACCTGATGGCCGTGGAACAGCATCCTCTGCCCTTCGAAGTGAGGTAATCATTTTTTTTTTGTGTAATTTATATATTTGTTCGAAATATAAAAGAAAAAAGGAAATGAACTAAATCATCTCCTTCCTCTTGTTACAAAATTCGTAAGTATTCCAAGTACTGGACAAAGCTTAAACATTCCAGGTACTGGACAAGTTTTTAACAGTTCTAACTTGTCCAGCAACATTGCAGCATGTTGATGAATTATCCTGTGAACCACATTAAACCTGGTTGAACATTTTAATTAGAGCCGAATAAATGAAATTGCAAATGATGAGGATAAAGTTTCACGAAGATTATTATGAGCTCTTCCATTTAGCACCCAAGAAGGTAACCATCATGAGTTGGCCTAGTGCTAAAAAGGAGGAGTCTCATTAAAATGACTAAGAAGTCAAGAGTTCAAGCCTTGGTAGCCACCTACATAGGAATTAATTTGACTATGAATTCAAGTGTTTCTCCAAGAAATGTGAAAACCATTCCATAAAATTTAGAAGAAAGCAAGCACAATTCTTTTTAGAATATAAAAACTAAAAACAAAATCGATACCAAGCGGCATCAAGTAACATGACTTGAATTTCTTGAATCTGTTAGCATACCGGTCCAACCTACTTGAATTCAAAATAAAGTTGTAGGTTCCTTTTAGCATATGTTTTGTTTTCTTTTTGTTAATTTTGATCTCGGAGCTACGACCTTACTTGAACAGGATCTATTCTATAAGTTGTACATCTGTGTCCTTGAGTTCTAAAACATTGATCTTGGAGCATTGTTCTCTTTCTATTCTCTTGATGAAAAGTGTGGATCCTTTCCAAAAAAGAAAAAACGAACAGAAAAATTCCTTTTAGCTTGAACTTCCAAACAAAAAGCCCCTTCCTTACGAAGCTTCCAGTTCCAAAAATATTTGAAAAATCCCACTAATGAGATTTTCAATGGATGAGATTTTCAATAAAGACTACTGATGGCTCAAGCTTTTTAGGGCTTTGTCATCCATGAATGGGTTAATACCACATTATTGAAAGAAGAAAAATAAAAGGACAAACTATTTTACGTGGAAACCTTAGAACAGGAAGAAAAACCACGATGCTATTTTCTTATTATTTTTCTCTATTTCATAATGATGCAGGGAGTGTTTATTTATAGGTTATAGAACCCATAATAAAAGAGAATTAGGGCACTATAAAATCTTAACAAATTCTCGGGCTTTCAACATACAACAAGCCTGCTAATTCTAACACTCCCCCTCAAGTTGGGCCGTAAATGTCAAAAAGACCCAACTTGCTAACACAAGACTCAAAGCTTTGTTTGAGAAGTCCTTTTGTGAGAATAGCAACAATTTGTTGGCTTGAAGGTAAGTAAGGAATGCAAATCTACCACTGTCCAATTTCTTTTTGATAAAGTGTCTGTCAATCTCTACATGTTTAGTTCTCTCATGTTGGATCGGGCTATTAGCAATGCTAATAGCTGCCTTATTATCACATAAAAGTTTCATAGGCACCTCATAGTCCTGGTGAAGATCAGATAACACCTTTTGAAGTCAAATTTCCTCACAGATTCCCAAACTCATGGCCATGTATTCAGCTTCAGCATGTTAGGATTCTACACCCTTTTTAATAAAATACCCAACTAGGGCTAAACAGAGACAGAATATATAGCCCAAAGTTACAGCTACAATAAGGAATGAAAACAAGAACAATGAACAACAAGAACAAACCTGCACCCTTCACAAGAAGGATACCCCTCTCCTATCAGCTGCTGCTGCCTCCCTTTCCTAAAAGATAACCAAAAAGATACCTATCCCTATTTCTCAATCATTCTATTTATACTCACCCTCAATTTCCTACCCAGTGGGACCCACCTGCACATTCTTTTATTTCCCACTCATTCTCTCTCCTTACATGTTGGTGAGTTTCCCTTCTTACCCTTCCTAACATACGTATGTATGATTGGGGGTCTCACAACACCCCTCGGTTCCAAATTCACCTTGTCCTCAAGGTGGAATGTGGGAAACTGTTGATTCATTTGATAGACAGCTTCCCATGTGGCTTCAGTTTCTGGTAAATTCTTCCACTTGACTAGCCATTCGTTAGCTCCCAATTCTTTGTTCCAGCGAATTCCCAATACCTGTTCTGGCCATAGTTGTAATTCGAAATCTGTTGTCAACATAGGTTGCTGTTGCTGCACAACCTTCTGCTTACCTAACTTGAGCTTCAACTGTGAGATGTGGAATACATCATGAATACTCGCCTCTGGTGGAAGTTTCAATCTATAGGCCACCTCTCCTATCTCTTCAATGATTGTGTAAGGCCCGTAGAATTTTGGAGCCAGCTTTTCACACCTTTTCCGAGCTAAGGATCTCTGCCTATAAGGTCTGAGCTTTAGGTATACTTCATCACCCACCTTGAACTTCAATTCCCTTCTTTTGGTGTCTGCCCATTTCTTCATGCGGTTTTGGGCTAAGTGAAGGTTCTCCTTCAAGGCGTTCAATGCCAGATCTCTCTCCTTGAGCATTATTTCTACCTCATCATTCTGAGTTTTTCGGGTTCCGTAGGATAGAATCGGGGGTGGTTGCCTTCCATATACAATCTTGAAAGGGTTGGAACGTATGGATGAATGGAAAGTAGTGTTATACCACAGTTCAGCCCATGGAATGAACTTATGCCACCTTTGGGGTTGTTCATTGCAAAAGCATCTCAAGTATGTCTCCAGACATTGGTTTACCCTTTCCGTTTGTCCATCTGTTTGTGGGTGGAACGCCGTGCTTCTTTTCAGTTTAGTTCCCATAGTTGTAAATAACTCCTTCCAAAAATGACTAATGAAAACTTTATCCCTGTCGGATACTATGGATTTTGGAACCCCATGCTTGCTGATGATCTTTTCAATGAATGTCGTCGCCACTTGTTTAGCTGTGAAAGGGTGCTTCATAGTGATGAAATAAGCATACTTGCTCAATCTGTCTACCACCACCATTATCACATTCATTCCCCCTGCCTTCGGTAACCCTTCTATGAAATCCATTGACCATTCTTCTAGTATGGCTTCCGGAGCAGGAAGTGGATGTAATACTCCTGCTGGTTTCGTGGCCTCATATTTGTTTCTTTGACAAATCTCACACTGTTCCACATATTTCTTTATATCAGCCTTCATTCCCTCCCAGTACAGCTCTCCGCTCATCCTTTTATATGTCCTCAAGAATCCCGAGTGTCCTCCTAAGATGGAGTCATGGAATGTATGCAGCAATGTGGGAATCACTGACGACTTCTTTGATAATACCACTCTCTTCTTGTAGAACAGTTTCCCATTCTCCCAGCTAAATTTGCTAATTCCCTCTGGATTCTGTTTCAATTCTTTAATGGTTTTCTGTAATTTCTCATCTTGGCTGACTTCCTTGTCTATCACTTCCATGTCTACAATGCCAGTTGTCGTCAAGGAGTTTACTTCCAGCGGATATTCCATCCTAGAAAGGGCATCTGCTGCTTTGTTTTGTAATCCAGGTTGGTATAATATTTCAAAATCGTATCCCAGCAGTTTGGTCAGCCATTTCTGAAATTGGGGTTGTACTTCCCTCTGCTCAAGGAGAAATTTCAATGCCTTTTGATCTGAGATAATTGTAAACTTCCTTCCTAATAGATAATGACGCCATTTCTGCACTGATAATACTACAGCCATCAGTTCTCTTTCGTAAATGGACTTGGCCTGAGCTCGTGTCGACAATTTCTGGCTGAAGAAGGCTATGGGGTGACCATTCTGTGAAAGTACAGCTCCCAATCCTGTCCCTGAAGCATCTGTTTCGATTAAAAAAGGTAGATCCCAATTCGGCAGTGCTAGCACCGGGATAGTAGTCATGGCCATCTTTAATTTTTCAAAGGCCTCGGTTGCTTGTTCATCCCACGCAAAAGAATTCTTTTGCAACAATCTGGTCAAGGGGGCTGCAATTTCTCCGTATCCTTTCACAAACCTACGATAATAGCCCGATAATCCCAGAAATCCTCTCAGACCCGTGACATCTTTCGGCTGAGGCCATTTCACCATGTCTTTGATCTTCTCCTCATCAGCCTGTACTCCTTTACTCGAAATTATATGCCCCAAATATTGGATTTTGGAGTGAGCTATGACACACTTCTTCTTATTTGCGAATAAATGGTTATCTCTCAACACTGCAAATACCATCCCTAGATGTTTCTCATGTTCTGCTATATCCTTGCTATATACAAGTATATCATCGAAGAATACCAATACACACCTTCTTAAAAAGGGTTTGAATACCTGATTCATCAAGGACTGGAAGGTGGCTGGTGCGTTTGTAAGACCGAAGGGCATTACCAGAAATTCATAATGACCCTCATGTGTTCTGAACGCGGTCTTCTCAACATCTTCCTTCTGCATCCTTATTTGATGGTAACCGGACTTCAGATCTAGTTTTGAGAAAACCGTGGCTCCATGTAATTCATCCAGCAGTTCTTCTATCACTGGGATAGGAAATTTGTCTGATATGGTTACTTGGTTGAGTTTCCGGTAATCTACACAAAAGCGCCACCCTCCATCTTTCTTTTTGACCAATAAAACAGGGCTGGAGTAAGGGCTATGACTGGGACGTATCACACCTGCTTGCAACATTTCCACCACCAATTTCTCAATTTCCTCCTTCTGTACATAACCATATTTATATGGTCTGACATTGATGGGCCTTTGGTTCGGTAAAACCAATATACGGTGATCTATTTCTCTCTTAGGAGGTAGTTTTTTTGGATCCTCAAAGATGTCTGCATACTGTTGTAACAGATTTTTAATCATTGGAGTCTCTTCCTCGTCCCCTTTCACTTCCTGCTCCGCTTCCACCTCCGTGTCTACTTCATACTTTTGGAATTCCAACAGAAAACCCTGATCTTCATTTTCCCACGTTTTCTCAATGGTTTTCAGGGAACATTCTGCTTGGATGAGGGATGGGTCTCCTTTCAAGATAATTTTCTGTTTGCCCAACCAGAAAGACATTGTTAGAGATGGCCAATGTATCTTCATGGTGCCTGTTGTATCCAGCCACTGCATACCCAATATTACATCCACATTTCCCAACTCAATAGCAAAAAAATCAGCCACCACCACCACCCCTTGTAGTTCCAATTCCACTCTCTTGCAAACACCCTTGCCTGTACACTTGGTGCCATCTCCAATTGTAACTGCAAACGGGTTACTTTTTTCCAGATATAAGTTCTTTTCCTTTACTGTCCGGTTATGTATAAAATTATGGGTTGCTCCACTATCAATCAGTACTATCACTCCTTTGCCCTTTATATTTCCCTTCAGCTTCATCGTTCCCTTCGATGCCATCCCATGGATTGTCTTCAATTCTATTTCCTCCCCTTCCGCAAAATTCAGATGGTTTAATTCCACTGTTTCCCCTGGTTCCTCTTCCATCTTGCCTTCCTCTTCCTTGCTCTCCTCTTCATTCATGATAAATAACATCAGCTCCCTTTTTTCCTTCACTCTACATCTGTGCCCTGGTGTATATTTCTCATTGCATTTAAAACATAGGCCCTTATCCAATCTGGACCTGAATTCTGCGTCTGAAAGTCGTTTGATAGGAGGTTCACTTTTTTGATAACTACCCTTAATAGGTATAGTTACTTGTTTTATGGGGAAATCTGTCCTCCTCATGTAGCCTTTGTCTGTTCCATCTTGGATTTTTCCTGCATACTCTTCTTTTTTCTTTGGTTCCACTGTCCTGCCCTCGGTCTTAGTCAATTTCATTGCTACATTCCGATCATTGACTAGTTTAGCCTCCCTCATACAATCTTCCAATGTTCGAGGGAAACGACTAACGACTTCTGCCTGAAGATTGGGTTCCAGACCGGTCAGAAAAGCATCTCGTAACACACTTTCCTCCATGTGAGGGAGGGGAGCTGAATATGTGACAAATTTCTTCACATACTCATTGTAGGATCCATCTTGTTGAATCCTAATCAAGCGTGCCACTAGACTTGTTTGTCCCGAGTCCTTGAAGAAATCAAACATCCTCCCTTTCAAATCTTCCCATGACTCTACTTTCTTCCTATTATGCGTCCACCTGTACCAGTCCACTTCCTCTTGCCCAAAACTGACCACCGCCACTCTGATCTTCTCGTTTTCTGGCAGGTTGTTCATCTCAAAGAAATGTTCTGCTCTATATACCCAGGATTCTGGATTTTCACCTAAGAACATAGGCATTTCTAACTTTGCGTACTTACTTCGATCCACATTGCTTCCATTTACCTCATTACAGACTTCCGATTCTTCTACTTTTCCTTTCAACTTCATGCTGGATCCATCAGATGTTCCGGATTCATCTCTTTTCTTATAGCTATGATTCTCTCTTAGTTCCTCTGTCAGTCTTTCCATAGATTTCTTCATTTCCAGTAGCATTTCTTTCATGCTCAGCAGCTCCTTCTCGGTTCCTTCCATTCGTTCCTCCATTTGTCTTTGTGCCATGCGACGCGTCACCACCCCCAGTTTTTTTCTTTCTTTTTGTCGGGCTCTGATACCAAATGTTAGGATTCTACACCCTTTTTAATAAAATACCCAACTAGGGCTAAACAGAGACAGAATATATAGCCCAAAGTTACAGCTACAATAAGGAATGAAAACAAGAACAATGAACAACAAGAACAAACCTGCACCCTTCACAAGAAGGATACCCCTCTCCTATCAGCTGCTGCTGCCTCCCTTTCCTAAAAGATAACCAAAAAGATACCTATCCCTATTTCTCAATCATTCTATTTATACTCACCCTCAATTTCCTACCCAGTGGGACCCACCTGCACATTCTTTTATTTCCCACTCATTCTCTCTCCTTACATGTTGGTGAGTTTCCCTTCTTACCCTTCCTAACATACGTATGTATGATTGGGGGTCTCACACAGCACTACTTCTGGCAACAACCCTTTGCTTCTTGCTTCTCCAAGTAACGAGATTGCTCCATACAAAAGTATAGTAACCGGAGGTAGATTTTCTATCAACAATAGGCTGCCCAATCTAAATCTGTATATGCCTTGATACACTTTTGTCAGTTTTTCTAAATCTCAATCCCTTACCAAGAGTTGTTTTTAAATACCTCAGAATTTTGTTTATTGCCTCCATGTGTTATTCGTAAGGAGTATGCATGAACTGACTAACAGTTCTCACAACATATGAGATGCCGGGCCTAGTGTGAGATAAATAAATAAGTTTGCCCACTAGGCGTTGATACTTTTCTTTGTCAATCGGAACTTGATCACCTTATCTCTGAGTTTGGCATTGGGCTCAATAGGTGTATTAGCGGGACGACATCCTAACATATTTGTCTCCGTCTACAAATCAAGGGTATATTTCCTCTGGGATACAGAGATGCCCTCGACAATTTCCATCCTAAGGAAGTGTTTCAGTTTTTCCAAGTTTTTAATTTCAAACTCATCCCCCATCTTCCTTCTTAACCGGAGGATTTCATCGGCTTCATCGCCAGATAGAACAATGTCATCAACATAAACTATCAAAACTGTAATTTTTCCAGATTGTGGAGATTTTTGTGAATAAAGTATGATCATAATGTCCCTGAGTGTACCCTTGAGACTTGACAAAGGTGGTAAATTTGTCAAACCAAGCTCTTGGTGACTGCTTCAACCCATACAAGGACTTTCAAAGTTTGCAAACCTGATGGCCAAACTGAGCTTTGAATCCTGGTGGAGGACTCATATACACTTCTTCTTCTAAATCTCCATTCAAGAATGCATTCTTAGCATCAAGTTGATATAGAGGCGAGTCTTTATTCACAACGACAGACAGTAAGACTCACAATGTTCAAATTTGCAACAAGAGAGAAGGTGTCAGAGTAGTCAACCCCATAAGTTTGAGTGAACCATTTTGCAACAGCTCTATACTTGATAGTGAACACCACTTACATCCCACACTCTTGTGTCCCTTAGGTAGAGTGCAGAGCTCCCAAGTTTTGTTCTTTTCTAGGGCTCTCATTTCCTCCATGACTGTAGTTTTCCACTCTGGGCATTCAAAGGCAACATGAAATTTTTTGGGTATGACAGTAGAGTCAAGACTGGCTGTAAAGGCTCTAAACCGAGGAGACAAGTTCTTATAAGACACAAAATTAACAATAGAGTGCTTTATGCAGGACTTGGTACCTTTCCTCAGTGCAATAGAAAGATCAATAGACGGATCATACTTACTGATATTTTCTAAATAATCTTCCCCAGTGTTGTTCTTCGTAACTTTTTCAGTCACCTCATTTCCACCATCACTGCCTTCTCTATCTGAAATGACCCCAGTATCAACACTGTCCTGTTCACCTATGTTCTCAAGAATAATTGTCTTGGACCTATCACGTTCAATCATTTTACTATCAATATGTAGATTAGTAGTATTAGTCATAACTTGATCTCACAGTGGTTCAGAATCTTGGACCGGAGCCGGCTGAGTAGTAGGAGACCCAAGTTCCTTTTTAAGATTCCTCCTATAGTAGGTTTTTCAAGGAACTTGGTTCGTAGGTAGGATCGTGTTGTGAGGATCTGGGTTAGGTAGGGGAGTAAAAGTAGGACAATTAGATTCTAAGAAAATCAGCCAGTTAGACTCTTCACTCTTACTACTCTCACTCTCCCCCTAAAGTAGGCTAACGGTAAAGAAAGGACGGTTCTCAAGAAAGGTGACATCCATGGAGACAAAGTACTTACGAGAAGACGGATGAAAACATTTATAGCTTATTTGGTGCAAAGGATAACCAGCAAAGACGCATGCCTGAGCTCGAGGAGCAAACTTAGTTGGATTAGGACCATGGTTATGAAGATAGGCTGTGCACCCAAACACCCGGAGAGGAACATAAAAAATGAGACGGGTAGAAGGATATAACTCTCTAATACACTCTAAAGGGGTCTGGAGATGTAATAGGCGGGAAGACATCCTTTTAAAAAGATGAGCTGCAGTAAGAATGGCATTGCCCCAGAGATAGGATGGTAAGGAAGTAGACAACGTAAGAGACCAAGCTACTTCCAAGAGATGACGATTTTTACGTTCTGCTATGCCATTTTGTTGGGGGTATAGGCACAGGAACTTTGGTGGACAATCCCTTTGGAGGATAAAAACTCATTGAGGGTATGAATTATGATTTTGGAACTCACAGCCATTGTCACTTCATAGAATAACAATTTTCGCATTAAACTTTGTCTCTATGATGTGATAAAAATCTTGAAAGACGGAGTTGACTTCAGACTTATCGGAGATGAGAAAGACCTAGGTAAGACGGGTATGATCATCAATAAATGTTACAAACCACCGTTTTCCAGATGAAGTAGTGACCTTGGAAGGACCCCAAACATCACTATGAACAAGGGTGAAAGGATGAGTTGGTTTGTATGGTTGGGAAGGGAAAGATACTCGATGTTGTTTAGCCAGAGTACACACATCACAAGATAAAGTAGACATCAATTTTAGAGAAAATATAAGGAAATAAATATTTCATATATTGAAAATTAGGGTGGCCTAGACGAAAATGCCATAACATGAAATCTTGTTTAGAAGTAGTAAAATAAGAAGATAAAAGGCTAGTCCTATAAGTGCTTCTAGAGGTGTCATCATAGAAAAGAGAGTCCCCTACTATGTCGAGCAGTGCCAATCATCCTCCCCGAGCTCAAGTCTTGAAAAGAGACAGAATAGTAAGAATGTTGCTTTGCAGTTTAAATCACGAGTAATTTTGCTTATAGACAACGAATTATAAGATATTTTGGGCACATGCAACACATGGTGTAAGGAGAGCCCTGCACAAGGAGAAATCTTTCCCTTCCCAACAATAAGGGCCAAGGAGCCATCTGTAATCTTAATTGTTTCGTTACCAGCACATGGAACATGGAACACAAACAATTTAGAGGAACCAGTCAAATGGTTTGTGGCTCCAGAATCCAGAATCCAAGGTCTCTTCCCATCAATACTAATATGATTAATGGATTGAGATATACCTGTTTGGGCAATGGCACCTAGAGTAGTAGAATTTGGATTGACCTGATTCTCATGTAGGTTAGGTGGTTGAGAAGTTCTAGCAGATTCACTCACATATACCTGTCCAGTGTTCTATTTAACGTTGGAAGGACGTTTTTTACCTCATAGGGGACGACCATGTAACCTCGAACACTACCCCTTGGTATGCCATTGTTTCTTGCAATGATCACAGACAAGAATTGGTTTTCCATTGTCCTTTTCACTACCACTGGTAGAGGACCTCGCACTCAAAACAACAGAGTGAATAGTCGGCATTTTCGAACTATTCATTGCATTTGTGCGATCCTCCTCAAGACGGATTTCAGAACAGACCTCCATTAGGAAGGGAATTGGTCTCTGGCCTAGTATATGCCCATGAACTATATCAAACTTAGATTTAAGATCAGCAAGAAAATCATAAATCCTGTTAATCTCTGCAACTCTGGAGTACTATACACTTTCCCTAGGACGGCTCCAGACTAGTTCTCTACACAGATCCATCTCCTGCCAGATAAGTGAGAGTTTGTTAAAAAAGGATGTAACATCCATGATCCCTTGCTTGCATTCATGAACCTGTTTCCTTAGAGTATATAGGCGAGAGACATTTTGACGTTTAGAGTATAGTTTCTGGGTTGTGTCCCAAATATTCTTAGCGATTGCAGTGTAGAGTAAAGGTTTGCCAATTTGTGGCTCCATACTATTGATTAATTTGGATCGAAGAAGAGAATCTTCCCCCTTCCAGTACCGTTCCTGAGGGTTCTCAGGCGGAGGATGAGGTATTTCCCTCGTCAGAAAACCGAATTTATGACGCCCTTCAAGAACCAATTTCACTGATTAAGACTATGAGAAATAGTTATTGCCGTTCAATTTTTTCCTTGAAAAATTTCCTGTAGAATGTGCCACTATATTAGTCACATAAGGAGAGGATATAGAAGGGAACGGAGTTACCAGATCCTCAGAATACACCGTTAAAGATATATGGAGACCACGACTAGGGGTATTGGATGATGCCCCTAAGGTAGCCTCAAGTTCCACAATCTGTTGTCTAAGCTCCTCTAGTTGCTGGTGGGCTATATCTGAAGAAGAAGAGATTGACACATTAGGGTTTGAATATGTTGAAGACTCCCCAACTTCAAATGTTGAGTAGATTTGGGGATGCCCAACCTCGGGACGATAGCTAGGGTTTAGAATAGAGGCAGTGGACGACAGGGCATACAAGTTGATTGGCAGAAGCAGTGGTGGCTTGACGGAGGTAGATGGCAGAACATGAAGCGGCGCATGGGAGGCATTAACGGCTGCGGATGAAGGCAAGGGTGGTAGGGACGGGTTAGTTGGCCCTTTTTAAACGAGATTGGTAGGTTCAGAGGTCTTCGGCGGTGTGTGGAGCTTCGACAGCGGCGGCAGAGGCGCGTGGAGGCACGCATGCAGTGGAGAAAAGGTTGGGTTTAGGATCGCCGGCGTTGTCTGAAGTCGTTAGAACCATTCATCCATGGCAGCACCTATACGAGCATTGACGGCAGTGGCAACGACAACGTTGATGGCGGCTGTCTCCTCTGTTCGGTTTTGAGCAAGTGTTTGACCTTCTAGGGTTTCATCGATACCTTGCTCTGATACCATATTGAAAGAAAAAAAATAGAAAAACATACTATTTTACGTGGAAACCCTAAAACAGGGAGAAAAGCCACGATGTTATTTTCTTATTATTTTTCTCTATCTCATAATGATACAGGGAACATTTATTTATAGGTTATAGAACCCCTAATAAAAATAATAAAAGATAATTAGGGCACTATAAAATCTTAACAAATTTTCAGGCTTTCAACATACAACAGGCCTGCTAATTCTAACACACATTGTTGAGAAAATTTCTCCTTAAAAGCCAAGGACGCATCCTTCCCATCATCCTGAGCTCATAGCTTTGTGATAACCATTGTATTCCCCCATAATTACAACCATTCCTGCTTCTTTCTTAACCCAATACTCATGCTTTTCCTTCACCATCTTACTTCGAATATGCTACTCTTCGAATTACTTGGTGCCTCATCTACAACATTTCTTTTCATTTTAACCATAACATAAGAAATCTTAGAATGAATCCCTTTACTCTTAGGCTTCAAATCAATCCCATCTTGCTTTGGGATGGAGTCTCTTATCATTTTCCAAAAAACTATCCAGCCTCTTTTGCTATTTCGTGCAGGATTCATGATTGTTCTCATACCTGACCTGAAAATAACCTTTTTGATTATAGCTTGCCTCAAGAAGCAGATTTTAGTGGATATTGCCGACTTTAATGTAGTTTTAAATTTTTTTATATAAATAAATTTAGAAATAAAATGTTTAATTGGTTGAATGACGAATCCTAAGAGATAAAAAGATGCCCATTTATTGGGATTACGAAAGATTTCTCCAATTTTGTAACATGAAAATTTAAACTTGGACTGTTTAGGAGCTGTAAATTTTTTCGCCAATAGAGAGCATTGAAAATAGATAACTCAAGAATCCCAGAAGCTCAGGATCTTCTTTCCTCTGAAGTTTCTTTCTTCCCGAATATTCCTCAATACAGCTCTGATAATGGCTAGCTCAAAGGTGCTCTCTGTAGTTGAATTGTTCTTATGAAGAGAGATGTGAATAAGTGATTACCTTTTCTTCCAACTTGAAAAATCCATTCAGCACGAACCCAATGGAAAATGACTAATCTGATAGATCAACTACTAAAATCCGTGCTTCAAAATATTTAGTTATTGAAGAACTTGAGGAAGATATAAGTTGCTCATATACTGTGGAAAACCATCCTGTTTTTCATTACGCCTTCTCTCTTTGCTCTCCATCTCTCTCTACCTCCTCCTGTCTGGTTCTGCAACCATCAACTTTTTGCATAACTTAACCATCGTCCACCTTCATGACTAGACCAACCACCATTGACTAGAATGATTACCGTTGATAAGAAAACATTCTTGATAGAGTTTGACCCTTCTTCCCCTGACTCTAATGTTCAACTAACAGAGTCCACTTGTAACAAGGCCTTTTCATTATCGCACCCTTTGGTGGATCATGGAAACTTTCAAGCCCCTCCTCACGGCTCCTTTGAACCAAAAATTCTTCAAAGAACCCAAGGTTGATGGCCAAGTCGTTTGGATAAAAAATGACATAAAACAATAATGGATTTTCTAGAAATAGTTTTCTTTTTCATTTTTTTTTAAGTCAACCGTGGAAATAGTTAAGCTTGACACAATGGGGAACAAGCTGTCTACTGATTTCTGCTTGAGAACAAAGGTATGGAATGTTTTTATAAGATTCGCTGCATTTTACAGCTAAAAAGCAACTGGCACCATTAATGGGAGCCAACAACTCTCATACTAGGTAATCCATCTTAATGAAGGAGCCAAACCAACCACTAAACCTTAAAATAGAGAGTGGAAAACCATGGGAAAGAGCTAATTTATTCTCCCAACCTCCATTAACATACTAGATCTAAGATTTACTGAACGTAAACTAATTTTAAGATTTATTTAAAATACAGGGACTAAATTTAGACACTTGGAAGTACAAGGACAACGATTGAATTAGACCAAAATGGTATTTTAGTATAGATTTCGTATTTTTGTTTAGTTCCCAGAATGTTCAATGTTGTGTAAACAATTTTAATCCCTTCTATGGTCATGTGCTTGATTCTTATGTTTTATTGTCTCTCAGTTCTTTACCACCAAACCGCTTCCCTCAGATCCCTCTGATTTGCCAAAGTACCCACCATGCAAGGAGTTTGATGTGAAGCTTCGAGACGAGGAAGCTCGAAGGTAAATTCTTTATTGATTTCCTCAGTGGTGAGAATTATATATCCAGCTGGTCCCTTACTTTTCGTTCTGAAAGCATCCATTCTTCTATTTTCAAAAACCAGAAGAAGAGCTCCTATCAATGTTGCACGTGAGCATGAAGCAGCTCGTAAGTTTCCTCGAGAGTCAAAAGCAATTCCTGCACCACATGCAAATGCTGAATTGCAGGCATCCATACAGGTACTTAGAAGTTTCCAGATGCATTTGAATAGAATTATTGTCTTTTAGTAGAATATAGCCTATAGGTATATAACCTTTTGTGGAATTACAATTTAGTTCGTTTGTGAAATTCAGAAGAAACAAGCGCAGCAGAATTCTACAAGTGTCAGTGAAAAGTATAGTCACGAAGAGGACGGTGGCTCTGGCTTTTGCATCGAGCCACGAAAAGAAACAACACAAATGCAGCCAACTGGATTAGGTTCTTCACAAAACCTGAATGGGAATCTGGGTGATAATCAAAGAGGTTCTTCAGTCGGGGCAAAAGGTGCAGAACTTAGAAAACAGCGGTCTTTTATCCAGCATGGTGCTGGACAGTTATCTCGGTATTCCAATTCTGTTGCAGTTCGAGGTGGTTCACGATTTGACTGTGGTGGAGAAAGTAGTGCTAATTCACACTGGCCAGAAGAGTGTTTTAATGTGTCATATAACCATTTCAATGGTGGGGAATCTTCAGAGAAGCATGAATGGTCTCGCCATTTACTAGGCAGGCCAAAATCTTCATATAAGATGGATGAACAGTCATCTGGAAAAGAGTCTACTACGGTAAATTATCCAGTGGTATTAACATTTTACTCTGCTTTATAATCCTTTTTAATTAATCATTGCTTTTGGAACTAAAGAATATCCCTTTCATCCTTCGTCAGTGTTATGCTCCGAAGAAGAGAATTCACTACTCAGGACCATTGATGCCTCCTGGTGGAAACCTTGAGGAAATGTTAAAAGAGCACGAGAAACAAATCCAGCATGCAGTGCGCAAGGCTCGTATTGACAAAGCTAAGACAAAAAAGACGTACGACGACAAAGGTCAAATGGAAGCATTGCTTCACCATGTGAAAAACGGCAATTGAGCCTTGTTCCATCCAAGTGGAATGAGGAAGCCCTTGTCGAACAGCCTTCTTTATGTTGGTGAGACTTCCTTTGACAAATCCTTAAAACTAATGGGAGTTCATGAAGTTCGCACAAACAGTGAGGTATGGTCGAACATAGTTTCGTTAACCGTACGCCAAATTTCTGAGGTTAATGAAATTTTAGGAAGCAAAAAAATTAAATTCATCAACTGAGATTTATCTTCCAAGAAGTCAATTTCAGAAATTGATTGGGGTCTCTTTGGCGCTTGGCACACTTGCTGACGGAATTTTTTTGTACAGCCTAACATGCGTTATCTAATCAGTTTTGTCTTGTAAAGGATACAATAGATGTTTCTTCCAATTTGAAGATTTTTTCTCTCCACATTATTATGATTTTTTTAAATTGTCCAACAGAGCTGCTAAAAGGATATAGGAAAAGCAACT
Organism: Cucumis sativus; assembly: GCF_000004075.3. Classification (NCBI taxonomy): domain Eukaryota; kingdom Viridiplantae; phylum Streptophyta; class Magnoliopsida; order Cucurbitales; family Cucurbitaceae; genus Cucumis; species Cucumis sativus. Next base: position 7,416,980 of record NC_026659.2, on the reverse strand, counting down.
TGTTCTTGTTGATTTATCTGCTCTTAATTATGTAACAGTTGACTCAATATTTGGTTGGATCGCTGTACTAAATATGGACAACTGATTGCAGAAGAAAATATGGATCTTTGTTTCTTCCCATCCGTGCAAATGAATGTTGATTCGGACAAGTGCTTGTGTTTTGATAATTCCAATCTAGCTCCAACTACATTTCATGGAAATTAATACATGAGAAAATTCAAATTCTGTAAATCCAGATTATATTTTGTTTTTCAGATTTCACTAAATTTAATCCATATTCTGCTTATAAAATTTGGTTTTGGATTATGTGATCCCGGAAAGTTCTGTAAACAATAATTCTATGTTTTGATTGTATACAGTTTTTTAATTTTAAATTTTAAAATGCAAAATTATACTAAATAAAAAAATATTTAGAAATGTAATATGTAGGTTATAAATTCAATTTTTTTAATCAGTAACATACAAACACATATACATATTTATTTATTGTGTAATGCTTTATAAATCGTATAATATTACGAACTAAATTATATAAACTTTTAGTTAAAATATCATTTTAGTTGAGGGGTTTTTTAAAAATAGATTTTTTTAAAAAAAAATATCTAAATTTAGTACGGAATTTTGTAATTGTCCTAAATTAAAATTTATTTTCTTAACTAGAATTTGGTAAATTTGTAAGACAATTATATCATTATCATAATTATTAATTATATATAATTTTTGAAACTAAATTCAAATTATTTTCTTATTTACATTATATTGAATTTATTAGGTAAATGATAACTTACTTATTTATACTATTAATTAATGTATAACTTTATTAGAGAAATAATTTGAAAATAGTTTATTAATTAAATATAAAATAAAATCTTTTCTAATATGGAATAATTTAATAATTAAATATAACTGCATATTAAATTTAATAATTAAATGTTAGCTCTGATTGTGAGACAGGGAAAGATATTGTTTAGAAAGATTTGTAATATGTGGCAAGATTGTAGAAAGAGTTTAGCCATGTGATCAATTGTAGTAGTGTTTTTCTTCCTTTAACCGGAAAAGTTATAACTTTACAGATAATAGTATTGGAAGAGAAACCTAATGTCGATGAAAGATATGGTCAGTTTTTTTTTTCTTTCTATTCGCACGAGATTTTCAGAGAAATTTGCTTTGTGGAGTTAAACTTGAGTTGATGTTGTAGTTTTGTTGATTTGATGCGATGTGGTTCAATCTCTAGAATTTGATCATCTGATCATTTCTTAATTTGATGCTTACGCTTGATCTGAGGAAGTTGAGCACGTGATATTCTTGAAGTTGGAGTCTTGAAAGAAAGTTTGTATCTTCAAAAAATCTTCAATCTTCGAGGAAACTTGGAGTCTTGGAAAGCTTGTAGAAGTTGGAGTTTTGAAAGAAAGATTGTATCTTCAAGAATGGTTGACTTCAGAAGTCTTCTAAGAATGGTTGACTTCAAAAGTCTTGTAGCTCTGGGGAGAATTATAATCTTCTGGAGTAAAATTTTTTAAACCCTTACAAAGGAGGACAATTTCTCTATTTATAGAGTTTTCTGGTGGACTTTATGGGCTTGAGTCTGGTTGGTCCACGAACTAGACTCATGAAAACCACATGGATTTGGGTCATATTTATCATTTGGACTCAATTATGCTTAGTCCAAGTAAATAATATTTAATTGAACTAAAATAATTAATTTGATCCAACGGTTATGATGAAAACAAATGACATTGTCATAATTGACCAATTTATGTTTTCAATTTGAATTTGGGACACATATCATTTTTTTTAATTAGTTCCAAATTCAATTATTTGCAATTTTCATCATTAAATTAATAAATGATGTGACAATTTGTGATTAGTCTCAAAATTTCCTATTCAACACTTTTATTTTTTCTTCCGTTTCGTGGCATATATTTTTTTCTTAAAAAACTTATTCTTTATTCTTCTGTTTTGTAGCATATATTTCAGTCATGTTTCATCTATTCTGTTTGATTTTTTATTATTCAGTTCATCTTCTTATCATGTTCGACATATAATTTTTATTAGATGTCCAGTCATTCGTATATACTATAATATACCACTGAATAATAAATTTATGTTTTGTAATTTGTCACATATATACTATTGCATATAGTCAATAATACATACACATATTCTTGTTCATGTTCAGTGAAATGTTTTTAATGCATATATATACCAATATATACACGTATTATATATCCATTCAATATTTTTTTTTACATATATGCTATTGAATAATTCATTTATGTTTTGTGATTTGTTACATATATACTACTGCATATATTCAATAATACATACATAAAAAAAATTTCTTCATGTTTTGTGATTTTTTCTTACTACATTTATATACCACTGTATTCATAGATTATGTATCCGATCAATATTTTTTTTAATTCTTACAGATATACTACTGCATAATACATATTTTCCATGATTTGTTATATATATACTACTTCATATATTCAATAATACATAAATAATGTTATCTTCAATATACTCAATATACTCTAATGTATTTCGAATACGAAATATAAATTCTTACTAATTTTTGCCAATTTTTTTCCTAAAGATCACTGTACCAGTCGACCGTCGATGTTCTTCTTCTTCATTGCTTATACTTCCCTCAAATTTCTATCATTCGGTGTATTTTGTGAAGAAAATGGAATCAATATTCAACGGTATTCGAAGAATGAAACTTTTACCTTTTTTTTAAAATTAAATTTCCTAAATCATAACCCACATCCCTTATTTCTCTCCGTGTCGGTCCATCTTCTATAAACAAATTGATATAAGAACCTTTCATTCATAAAATATACACCGCATTATTCAATATATACTATAATTATGTGGAATATATGAAAAACAATGCAAAACGAAAGAAAAAAGGACGAAGAGAGAGATTGGAAAGTGAGAGAGATTGAGAGGGAAGAATTTTTGAACAAAATCACCAAAATAAAAATGACTATGAGACAATTTTTATTATAATATTACCACAATAAAATTAATCACTTACCATATTTACATATAATATCTAATAAATGCACATATTAATCATTGTCTACTTTCTTTTTTCCTTTATCTATTTTTAAATATATTATTAAAAATTAAAATGGGCAGATCAGTCATTTGGACCTTATATTTATGTAAAATATTAGTAAATCTAGGTCAATCTTGTAATATGGTATACAATTTTAGGTCATCTTAGTTAAAGACCCTAAAACATATAAAATATTGACAAAATATTTACATTGTATATAACAATTTTGAAAATGGAAAAATCTCATAGGCCCACAATGGAAAATACTGAAAATGTCCTAGTTAACAAACGATTAATTGGCCACACACGCGTGTAATTTTCTTCTAAATGATTATGATACACGATCGTGTATCATGTAGAAAATGATACATGATCGTCTGAGAAATAATACACGATCGTGTAGGTAGTGTCAACATCGGTCATACGCACATGTGTAATTCTTCTTCTAGATGATTATGATTCACGATCGTGTAGCTTTTTTTAATGATGGAAAAATGCTTCGTGTAATTCTTCTAAACGATCCTGATATGCGATTGTATAGGAAATGATACACGATCATGTAGTTCTTTTTAATGATGGGAAAAATGTTTAAAATCTAAACGATCGTGTTGACCATGCTAAACGATTGTGTTGACTAGGTAAATGAGTGTTTAGATCATATCAAAACACTCACAATCGTGTAGGTAGTATCAACATCGGTCATACGCACATGTGTAATTCTTCATCTAGACGATTATGATTCACGATCATGTAGTTCTTTTTAATGATGGAAAAATACTCCGTATAATTCTTCTAAACGATCATGATATGTGATCATATAGGAAATGATACACGATCGTGTAGTTCTTTTTAACGATGTGAAAAATGCTTCAAATCTAAACGATCGTGTTGACCATGCTAAACGATCGTGTTGATTAGGTAAGTGAGTGTTTAGATCATATCAAAATAATATTTAAACGATCTTGATATTCTGGAAGAGGAGCGGTAAGAAAGAAAGAAAAGATGAAGAAAGAGAAAAAAGAAAGAAACATAAAATGAATAAAAATAGAAGAAATATGGAAGGAGAAGATGAATAAATCGTAAAGAATAAGAAGAAAGAGAAGCGACGAATCATCCACAATATCAAGGATAAATATGGAATTTATAAAAAATTTCTATTGATTTCATGGACTTTTGATTTGGTTACACGAGACATAAAATTTTTAGTGTTTTGTTATATTTATGAAAATTAACCTTTAGTTTATGTATTTTGACATTTGTTCTTTTATGTTCTTTGTACTTTCAATTGTCCAACTTTAATTTTGATACTTTTCATAAAACTTAAAAAGTAACCTCTTACTAAAAAGCATTGTTAAAAGTAGTAAAGTGAGTCGGTAAAGAAAATTAATAAAGAAATGCAAAGTAGGATGGAAATTTGAAAGAGCTTTCTACATTGAAAAATTGACAAAATTAGCACCATTTTGGTTTTATATTTAAAAAATATCACGATTTTGTGTCTCTTGATCAATCTCAACCGAGATTGACCTCAAGATTCTTTTCGAATTTTTTAAAAAGTATTTCAATGAAATTTTCTCGATCTCTTTCTACCGAGTGTGTCACTAAGATAATGCGTTTTTTTACTAAAAATTTGAAAATAAAGTGATATAACAAATGATTGAAATACCTTTAGAATACCAATCGTTTGATATTCTCACAAAACATGTAAATCCTAAAAAAATTTCTCATTTGGCCAAGAACTAAACGAGAACTGAGGGGTGTACATAAGTCAGGTTGGAGGAAAAATATGGACCAACGCGAAGTAATCAGATTGACAAAAGTTGAACCTTATTGGTTAAATAGTCCTTGATGCGATAGAGATCAATTAACTATCTTTTAATTAAGCCAAACACCTCTCAGTGCCTTAAACGCCACACTTGCTCGCCTCTCGGGATGCAAATGATAAAGCTTAATTAAGCGATAGCTATCTAGAAGTTGTTACTTATAAGACTCATATTACCTCTCTTTTAAGGGTGACAACCTCTCGGTGCCAAGTTATCACACTTGTTCTCCTTTCGGAATACAAATGATGAAGGTTTAATCACCAAGATAGAGTTTGCTACCAAACTCCTTCTTGTGCGTGTTATCAATGTCATTGCTACTTACTCTCTAGAGTAGTTGCGACAAACACTGGCCAATCGATGGAGTAAAGTTCAACAAACGTGATAAACCTTATAAGTTAGGCTTCTTATCAAGAACGTATCATAAGCCTAAACTCCTTATAACACTTTGACAATTGAACAGTAAAGACATGATAGATTAAAAAAAGCATAAATTTACAATGTATTAAAGAATGTAGGCCTTTGACCACTGTACAACAAAAACTCATGCATTACAATGAAATACGAAAAATGGAAAGTACATGAATGAAAGCTGAGTTGCAGAATGCCTAAGCATTCTTCGGCTCTTTTACAAGCTAGGGGGAAGAATATAATGGATTTTCTTTCTAGTCTCTCTCTAAGCTCTCACTTACAATTTGACCATAGGAGAGGTAGAAGATTTTTCATTGAAGGTGGAAAGACTAGTCCTTTCCGTCAGCTCTCATGGAGCTTTCTAGGTTTTAGTACATTCAGGCCGACAAAGTAATTGGAAGGAAGAAGGTTTTATATATAGACTACTTTCAGTGAAAAATTTATATTCTTCTGATCATGTCAGCACCAAATGTAGTTCTTTTCAAGTCACATCAACTCAAACTATTTTTGTCTGCTAATGAATCTTCATCGTGTGATGATGTGGTTCCTCGCCTAGGGATGTTAATCGCCAGACAAGGTTCCTATCGCATAGCTAGTGTACGCGCTCCTCTGCGATTCACTATCTCTTATTTTCTTTATAATCATGCGATAAAACACTGAAAACCAGGGTAAAACAAGCGTGGAGACTTATACAAGTAGCATTCTCTTATATTTATGAATTTTCAATAGAAACTACGCATTTTAACACATTGTGTTTTGGCTCCATTGTTCTACCTAAAAGCCTATAATAATTTGTCTTTCTACAAGTTATCATCTAGTCAACACGATCGTTTAGCGTGATCAACAAGATCGTTTACAATAGAAGTCGATGAGACTAAATGAATAAATGACACATGTTAGGGCTTTTTATATATATAATGTGCATAACTAGGTCGGGTTGGGTTAACATGACCATTATTTGCACAACTCGGGACTCGACCAAAGTATTTTTTTTCTTTAATTTTATAACTCAACCCAACCCAACCCAATCCTTACGGTTTAGGTTGGGTATTTTGGCTTGGCTGGGTTATTGATTTTTTGAACAGCTATTGTGAGAAACCTAAAAAAATCTTTTATATTTTACTTATTCTTGCTTCCCCAAATTCAAACAAGGTGAGTTACTTAGTTTTTAGTTTTTATTTTACATTCTTAGTCGTTTAGGTTATGTTCGTTGCTTAGTTTATGTTTTTAGATTTTAATATTGAAATTTGAGGCAAATGATAAATCTTATGTAGCTATTATTAAGATGTTGAGTTAATCTGGGTTTATGTTATTGTTTATCATGAAATCCTTAAAAGAATCTCAACTTTTTCATGAATCTTGGTAAGAGTAGATGATGAATCCCGACCGAGATTCATGAATTTTTCCTAAGATTCATTGAAGAAGTCCCAAGATCAGATGAGTTTCACATGCATTTTTTAGGGTTTTCTCACGATCGATTTTGCTTGAGATTGGGATTGAGATTACCATACAGATGCATGAAAAATCCTAATCTCTTGGCATTCTGGTGCAATGTTGCTCGAGCTTTCTTGCTTGTTCATGCAATCTCGACCGAAAAAAATACATAACTCTTTTGATAAAACCTCCTTCTACAATGTTGCTCTAAAATTTCTTAAATTTCTTACCTCAAAATTTCAGAGCAAAACTCCAGAAGATGAGTTCTCTGGCCCTCTGAGATTGCACCTTGCTCAGATTCTTCTTGAAAATGACATTCTCACTTTCTTTGATCTAAAACGCAAACCTTCTTGCATCCAACTTAAATAGTAGCCCTCCCCAACAAGCTAGACACAATTTCTGAGCTTTTAAGACTAATTTCAGTGAATTTCACGAGTGAGTTGTGAGAAACCCTTCCTTGAAGTTGCCTATTTATAGGAAGCCTTGTATGAAACTTAAACAAAACCTCCTCCTTTCTTAAATCCACCACTTAATCTCGTTATTACACCTCCTACTTCTACTCCACCTCCTACTTGGCCCATAAAATGCATGTATCAATATTAGGACACTTGGATTAACTTTAAACCGTTTGCCACATAGTTGTCCAAAATACCTAGCCTTGTTGAACACCTAGATAACCTCTATGATCTTTTTTGCATAGCCTTGGCCACCCAACCAAAATGCCCAAAGTCATATAATCTCGCCTAGTAACCTCTTTAATCCATCATTTCATCTAGCATCCTTTGTCTACTAACTTCTTATCCTTCTTCTCGCCTAACAAGTCCAACATTTCCAAAACATCTAAAACGTATCTTAACTACTTGCCTTAACTACTTGCTTTAACTACTTGCCTTAACTACTTGTTTTAATAACCTCAAGAGGTTATTTACTCCTCTTTTGGCTGCCCACCAAGTCCGAAACGCCTAAGGTGTGAGTTTAGCCAATTTTTTCAATCTTTCCTACCTTGACTTAAAACATGGAACTTTAATTTCCTTCCAAGAATTTTAACCTTCCTTTCCTACAAATCTCATTTTCTCTTCTCCTTGCCAAAACTTAATAAGTTCCAAAGATCTAAAAATTTTGGGGTTCACATATTATGCCTATCGCTCTTTGGTTGCCCTGGTTGAAACCTTAAATTACTAACTTGATATTTGAGAGTTTTTCCATCAAGATGCCTAGCTACTTTATAGTCGACTTTGACATTATGTTGACAGTTGATCCATTGTCAATGAGAATCCAACCAATCTTTTGTTCTCGAATGTATCTTAAAACAGACAAGGGTTTATTATAAAGTTTTGATCCCAACAATAAATCTTCATGTAAGAAGCATACGAACAAACAATAAAAAGCACTCTCACGCGTCGTAGTGGTTGGAGCACTCAAAGTTGATGCTTTTGAATTTAACAAGCCTTTGTACTAAATTCATAGTTTAATTAATTTGATATGTCAAATTGAGCAAAAAAAATTGCTTCTATTTTGACTTCAACTTTAACTTTTTTTAGATTCATCCACCCATATATATCCATAAATTTCAAAAAAGGGACATTCGTTGATCGAGAAATCTTGAACCAATAAAAAATTACGTCATTTACCAGATAAATGATGAAAACACAAATAATTGAATTTGGGACTAATCAAAAGTTTTGTGTCTCGAATTGAAATTGAAGCAATAAATTGGCAAATCCTAATGATGCCACATGTTTTTCATCATATTCGTTGGATCAAGTTAATTATTTTGGTCCAATTAAATATTATTTATTTGGTCTAAAGTGTAAACCATGAATCTCAAAGTATTTTCCAAGCACTTTAAGGGCCTTATGAGATGATTATGAGTTGAGTTTAGTGGTTAATACAAAAAAAAAATTATTTAGCTTGACGATTATTAAACCCGGATCATAAAACCTCTTATGACCAAATATAATAACCTTGGTTAAGAAGGAATTCTATTTCAAGGATTAGTTATAAATGACCATTAGGAATTATGTTCCAAGTGACATAAAAACTATGTCATTATAGGAGTTTTATAGAACCTTGAACTAAGAAATGGAATGAAAGTTAATAAGAAAAGTGGTAGGGAAAGAATGACCAAGTGAATACATGGAAATGTTGTTGGTATTAAGCATGAGGTGTGTGGCATGCAAGACCTTTGATTCATGCAAGGAGGAAGTGTAAAGAGATTAGTAAGGGGTGTAAAGTGGCTAAGGAGGTGGTATCAAGTGCTAGCCATGTAAGCATGAGATCTAAAGAGGTTAGTAGGAGGTGTAAATTAACCAAGTAGGTGGTATCAAGACTAAGTCATGCAAGCATGAAGTAAAAAGTGTGAGTAAGAGGTGCCATTACCAAGGCATGCAAGAACTTCTATAAATAAGAAAACTTCGGAGAAGGAATGCTATAAAACTAGCTACTCGTGCCATTTGCTTCATTCCACTTGCAAAATCTCTTAAATTGTGTTTGATATTAAAGGTAGGGATGCCAGACCAAAAGGAGGGGAGGAAGAAAGTCAACATCGGGGCTGAAGCATAAACGATCATTTCTAGAATAACTTTGAGCAGTGTTGACTTTTTTGGAAGCCACATAACACATCACTTGGAGTTAAGAGTTGGTATTTGGAGGTTAAGAAGAAATCAGGAAAATTTATAGGCCAAGGACCTAGGCTTTTATCAGTGAGTTAAAAATGAATTTATAAAGTGATTTCAAATCATGTTTCTCAAAGTCATTATTTAAACTATGATTTGAGCTAAATGTGTCGAACTGGCTGGTTTACGAATGCTTTGAAAGTCATGTGATTTTCTTAAAGTATTTATTCAAGCATGATCATTGAAAAATGTTTATAGCTTTCAAGGGAAAATGGGAATAAAAAGACATGGCTATGGTTTATGGTTTTCTTTATGCAAAAAAATGTTTTGTCTAATCCAAGTTATCTCAAAATAACCCTTCAGGATAGATCATGGGGAGCCAACACTTATCTTTGAGGAAGAGAGTTAGGGAAGCCTAGTTCCAAGGAACAAAGTTGGAGATGCTCTTTTTCTGAGGTTTGGATTTGGTATTGATTAACTTTGCCATCTCCTAAGAAGTAGACTCTTGGTCCTAGACGAGGAAAATCCAGTACATGTGTACCGATTTAAAAAATGTTTTCCAAGCTATCATATTTATGTTATCATTATGATTACTGTTTAAATGTTTATAAATATTGTTTTAAAACCTAACACTCACTGAGCTCGTTTAGCTCATACTTTCAAAACTGTTTTTCACTTTCTAGGTAGAGGTGTTCTTGGAGCCTGATTCGTTGCTTTCTGTTTGTTGAAGGATTTTGTCTTTTCTTTTGTACATGTCTTGTCATTTTAAATCTATGTATATTTGGTCTTTTAATTGTTCCAAATTTAGGTTAAATTTGGTTGGAGTTTGTTTTCATATAGTTATGGGTTCTGCTAAGTGTCTATATAAAACTTATGTTGAAGTTTGTTAATGAATGGGTTGCATTGCAGTTTTGTATATCTGTTAAGTATTTTGTTTCTGCTTGATTATCATCTAAAAGTTAGAGGTTAAGGGTCAGCTAATTGCGTTAAGAAGTAAAGCGATATCAGTTGACTTCAAGCCGTCTCTCGAGTCCAGAGTAGGTGATCCGAGAAGGGGTGTGACATAAATTTCAATTGAACTAAAAAAACATGCTTAATTTAGCCTAAATACTAAATATGATCTAAATCCATATAATTGGGCCTAGGGGGTCTGATCCATAAACCAACCAAGCCTAAGCTCATAAAGCCCATTATGAGATTAAGAAATTTGGACTTCTTAAAGCCTAAAGAGAATTCTTTCAACAATTAGCAGACACTTTAACTTATGAAGCTGACCACACTCGAAGATTGAAGTTCTTTTGAAGATACAAGCTTTTTTCAAAGACTCCAACTTCAAGAACATCACGTGCTCCACTTTCTCAAATCAAGCTTACACATCAAATCGAATGAGAATCAGAGATCAACTACTAGCAATTGAACCACATCGCATCAAATCAACAAAAATATAACATCAACATAAGTTCAACTCCACAAAATATGTTTCTTCGAAAACCTCGTGTGAACACTGACATATTCATATTTCTAAGTAAATGTAACCAAAGACAATCCAATTAAGTTTGCAATTAAGGCCATCATGATTGATTCATTGTTACGATTACAACAATTCACTATGGCTTGGTAAACATAATCGAAATTCAAAAGGGATTATAAATTGATACACTCATTCATTAATGATTTTAATTGGTGCAATTGGAAATAAATTTCAAATATAAATTGCTATTTACCCACGCTAGAATAAAAAACACTAAGAATACACAACGCATGGAAAATTTGAACATGAGAAAAATGAAATCAAAATTTGAGGTAATAATAAGAAAGATTTAGACAAAGAACCTAAATTCACTTAAGATTTTTCACAAATGTCATAAATTTGGAATTATTTTCTAAAATAGGATTTTCTATAAAATTTGGACAATAATAACCTTTTAATAATCATATATTATATATTATATTCGTAAGTAATTTTAAATTATTTCCTTATTAAATATACTTTCAATTTATTGTCATAGTAATTAATTCCTTCGTGTGTTATTATTATTAAAATTATTTGACTATATTCTGTAATGAAGAATTGTAGAAAAATGACAAGTATTTAAGAGTTAGTAAAATGAGATTTAAGTTAAGGGTAGAGTGGTAATTGCCTTTGTGGCAAATTTGTAATTGTTTACATCTTCTACCTTAGGTCTTTTTAAATTAGACAACACGAAAAGGGGGCAGCCGACAGTTCACGACAGAAAGAGAGTGAGGGAGAGACAGAGGCGTTCAACGGAGCTTTGACGTCGGAGTTCCTGCACGACAGTGAAAGACGTTCGAAGAGGAGAAGACGGTGAACGACGCACATTTGCGATACTCCGATGATGTGTTGAGTTTGGGTCTCGACATTAGTTCAGCGTGGGTCTCTCGGTCTCTCTTGGCATTTAGTTGATGGTATAGTCAGGCTTGTCTTGGTTAATTACAGATTGCTTATTGTGTTGAACTCTGTAATTGTATTCTAATTTTCGCTCTTAATAAAAGTCCTCCAAGCTGGTTCTCAAAGTGGATGTAGACCAAATTGGTCGAACCACTATATATTGTTGTGTTGCTTATTATCGCTTTCTTTGTGATTATCTGGCTGTTACGTTCTGATTGTTTAGACTGTGTTCTCTAGTTAGTGCATAAAACTATATCAAATAGTTAGGAGTTTGGTATAGTCATAAAGTGGTATTAGAACTTGGGTGTGTTATTCTCAACAAGTGGTATCAGAGCTTCATTCGATCTAAAGAAGAATTTGGGTTTTGTGCGGTAGTTTGCTGTTTATATATTCTTGGTTTAATCAGTTATGTAAAGATGACTTCAACACGCTTTGAGGTGGCTAAGTTTGACGGCATGGGTGATTTTGCTCTTTGAAGGAAAAATATTAGAGCCATTTTAGTTCAACAAAAAGTAGCTAAAATCTTAGATGAAGAGAACCTTCTTGAAACTATTACAGAAAGTGAGAAAAGGATATGGATGAAATGGCCTATTCAACGATCCTTCTGTATGTGTCATATAATGTGCTTAGGCTTGTAGATGAGGCTACTACTACAGGGGAGTTGTGGAAGAAGCTAGAAAGTCTTTACTTGACAAAGTCATTGCCAAATAAATTATATCTAAAGGAGAAATTTTTTGGATATAAGATGGACCAAAGTAAAGGCTTAGAAGAGAACTTGAAAGAATTTCAGAAGATTATAGTTGATCTTAATAACATCAGTGAGAAGATGTCAGATGAGAATCAAGCAGTGATTATTTTAAATTCATTACCTGAAACATATCGAGAGGTTAAGGCAACTATTAAATATGGTCGAGATTCATTGACCATGAGTGTAGTGTTGGATGCCTTAAAGACTAGAAGTCTCGAAATTAAGAAAGAACGCAAGGATGGAGAGTTACTCATGGCTAGAGGAATGAGTGAGAAAAAGAGCTGGAAAGGCAAAGAGAAGAGTTTCAGGTCGAAATCAAAGGGAAAAGGTAGAAATTGTTTCTTATGTCATAAAGAATGACATTTAAAAAAAAATGTCCTTTGAATAAGAGCAAGGAAGCATTGAGTGGCCTGTATGGCGCAGGTGAGACTAGTTCAACAAATGTTATCGATGGGTATGATTCAGCAGAGGTCTTGATGGTGTCTCATAGGGATATTCAGGATGCTTGGATCATGGATTCAGGATGCACATATCACATGACTCCTAATCGAGATTTTCTAATTAATTTTTAGAAAAATGATGGGGAAAAGTCTTACTGGGTGATAATGGTACTTGTGATGGAAAGGGAATTGGTTCAGTCCAAATTACAACACATGACGGGATGATCAAAGTCCTCACTAATGTTAGATATGTTTCGAAACTCAAACGTAATCTAATATCTATTGTTGTTTTAGATAGATCAGGTTATACTTGTAAATCTGAGAAAGGAGTTATGAAAGTTACCAAGGGTTCTTTGGTTAAATTGAGGGGAACCTTGAGGAATGGTTTGTATCTGTTGAAAGGTACTGCAGTTTCAGGCAGTGCCACTATTGCATCATACAAAGTTACAAATATGTCTAAGCTGTCGCGACGTGATCGCTACGCGGAGCGGCCGACCTCCCCGTTTATTTAATTTTAATAAATAGTTTTGGAGTCGCCACCAACCATATTAGGGTGTGATATGTCACCCAAAAAAGAAAAAAAAATGGTCTGCGATTTAAGTTCGGGAGTAAGTTGTGTGTAGGGAAGGTGTTAGCACCCTACAACACCCAAAAAATGGTTACCCAATTTTATCTTTTAAATTAAATTAGAGAGGTTCACAAAACAAAGTTTTTATTTAGGTTTTGTTTAAATGTCCCATGTTTATCAATTCATATCGAAGAAAGTAAAACCTAAGCATGAATTGATGATTATGGGTGACACATGAGCCATTAGAAAAATGAAGTTTGTCATTAGAAAAATTAAGTTTATTTTTGTTTTAAAATATTTTTATTCACCTTAAGAATATTAAGATACCAAAACTTGATATTTTAATCTCTATCATAGGTGTTTAATGAAAAATTTCATGTATTTAGAATGAAAACACTACTCAGTCTTATTTAAAATATGAAATGTGTTTATTTAAAAACAATCAATTAATTAAATTTCAAACGAAAAAAAATTCATGTATTCATGGAATTTAAATTATAAAATCCATAAAAAACAATACTTTTCTCCAATTTACATTTTATATTTCAATTGGAAAATAAATAATAACAATAGCAAAACATTATGAAATTTGAAAAATACTTAAAGCGTAATATGTTGAGATAAAAAAATGCATAAAACAAATACATGATAATGTAAGCAATATGTAAAATGTACAAGATGATTAATTAATACAGCACAAGCAAGATAATTAATTAATTTAGAATGATGCAAAAGAATTAATTAATTCAAAAGGATACAAAATAATTAATTCATGCAGAAAGGTGAAAAATAATTAGTTAATGTAGAAACAGAAATAAGCAAAATAATTAATTAATTTAGAAATAAGCAAAATAATTAATTAATTTAGAAATATGCAAAATAATTAATTAATTTAGAAATATGCAAAATAATTAAACGAGGATGTCAAATGGGTGAAATAATAATTAACTGCAGAATGCCAAAGTAAGATTAATGCAAGATGCCAATAAATAATCACAGTAGCCAATAGATGTCAAATAATTTTAGCAATATGCATGCTGATTAATTAATTAATACATAATACAAATAATTCGAATGAGTAATTGACATAAGAGGCCAAATGAGTACCAAAATAATTAACGATATGCAAATAATTAGCTCACAATGGAGGATGCCAAAAATTAAAAGTGTCAAATACATTGTGCTAATTAATTAACAATGCATAATTAAGAGAGCTTGTCAAATGAATAGTTATTTTCAAATGCATAATTAACACATATGCCAAATGGATAATTATTAAAGCAAGATACCAAATGGATACACACAATTAACATAGAATGTAAAATGGGTGCCTAGATAATTAAAAAGATAGCAAATAATTAAATCAGTATGCCAAATAGATGTCAAATAAGTGTTAAATAATTAAGACATCAATCAAATAATTAACACATCATTTAATTAATTAACCAAATGAAATAATTAACATAGCACCCAAATGGATGCCAAATAATTAATCCAGAACACACTGATTAATTAAGGCAGTAGCCAAATAGATGCAAAACAACTAATTAATCAGCCCAACAATCAAATAGTCAAATGGGTGTCAAATTAATTAGCATGAGAACTCAGTAATCAAAATACTCCAATGGCCAAATTGATGTCAAATAATTAACGAGGATGCAAAAAATTAACACAGAACAAATAATTAACATAGCATTGCTAGTATGCTAATTAATTAACCAAATAATTAATGCCAAATCAGATAATTAACTCACAATTTTCAAATGGGTGTCAAATAATTAAACGGATGCAGAACTCAACCATCAAAATAGTCAAATAGCCAAATAGAGCAGAAATAAGTGTAATCAGATGCAAAACACTAATTAATTAAGGCAGCAATCAAAGAGTCAAATGGGTGCCGAATGATTCAAATGATGCAAATAATTAAAAGATGTGAAATGAGTGTCAAATGATTAACACGTCAGCTAATTAATGAGTGATTTAAATGAATAATTAAGACAACACCCAAATGGGTGCCAAATAATTAAGTCAGTATCATCAAACATGAATAACAAAAAAGAGAACTTACAAGGTCTGTGTTAAATGCAAAATGTTCTGAGTTGATCCTTTTCACATTTTTCCAAAAAATTTCTTTTACGTGTCTCTCTTCTCTCTCAAATAATTCTTCAGTAAAAAAAAAAAAATTCTCCCCCACTCTTGAATCTTCTCCTTCTCTTTTTATAGGGAAATGTCTCCTTTTTTTAGATAGAAGTGAAGTAGGTTTAGATAGTGAAATGGAGTATAGAGAAATGTGGAAGAGTGGGAGAACGTGAGAGATTGGGGAAGAAGGTGGAAGTGTGGGAGAACGTGAGAGATTGGGAGAAAGTGGGAAGGTTGTGACTCAGAAAAACAGGGGATGGTTGAGAAAAATAGGGAGAAGAAAAAAAAAATCTTTACTTTTAAATTTAATTTTAAATATGTTTTTATTTTTGTTTTTGTTTTAAAACATAAATTTAAAAATTAAGATTTAAATTTTAGAATTTAAATTTAAATTCAAATTCAAATTTTTTTTAAAAATAAATTAATTAATTAATGAAAAAAATAAAAATGCAGGCCAAAATATGGTATCTACAGTGTTTAAAGAAAGTAATGTTTACATTGTAGAGGTATATGAAAACCTTTATATTTTCTAAAATTAACTAAATATTAAAAAACAATTAAGCTAAAGTACATAAAATTCTTATTTCTTTTCTTTTGATGTTTTTTCTTTCTTTTTTATTTTTGATTTTTGATTTTTGATTTTTGATTTTTGATTTTTGATTTTTAATTTTTAATTTTTAAATTTTAAATTTTAAATTTTAAATTTTTCTTTCTCTTTCTTCCCTTGCTCTTTAGTCTTCAAAGTTTTCAAAATAATCAAAGTAAAACATAGCTCACCCTACTCCAATTCATCATCCTTACAATACGATGCATAAAAGTCGAATCATGGAAGAACAAGATAAAGACATGGATAAAATGAGACAAGATATTAATAGTCTTGGGGAACAAGTTTCAAAAATACTGGAATTGCTTTCAGTAGGAAAAGGAAAAGTCGTCATAGAAACAGCACAATCAAGCAATCCAGTTCAAGACATCAATGATCCCATTTATCCCCCAAGATTTATGTCACGCCACATGAACGTTACACAGTCTCAAACCGCTCGACACTATGTTGCTATGAATCCACTTTTTGATGTTCCACCTCCTGTCCCAGATATAGAACAATTGGAAGCTCAGGCTAAAATTCAAGACATAAGGCAAAATGAGAACACTTCGGCTAAGCAAAAACTAGATGTTTTGGAAGAAAGATTGCGAGCAATTGAAGGGACTGATGTTTATGGAAATATAGAAGCAACACAGTTGTGCTTAGTGCCAGACTTGATCATTCCAGCAAAGTTTAAAGTTCCCGAATTTGACAAATATGATGGATCATCGTGTCCAAGGAGTCATCTTATAAGGTATTGTAGAAAGATGACAATGCATATTGGTAATGATCAATTGTTGATCTCATTGCTTTCAGGACAGTTTGACTGGTCCAGCTACTCGATGGTATATTCAATTAGATAATACACACATTCATGTTTGGAAGGATTTAGCTGATGCATTTCTAAAGCAATATAAACATAATATTGATATGACTCCAGATCGTTTAGACTTGCAACGTATGAAGAAGAAGAATTCAGAAAACTTTAAAGAATATGCTCAACGATGGAGAGATATGGCCGCAAAGGTTCAACCACCATTAACAGACAAAGAAATGACGTCTATGTATATGAATACTTTGCGGGCTCCATTCTATGATCGAATGATTGGTAATGCTACAACCAATTTTTGTGACATTATTGTTATTGGTGAAAGAATTGAATATGCGATAAAGCACGTGAGATTAGCAGAGGCTTCAGCTGAGTATAAGGGATTAAAGAAAGGAACAACATCTAAGAAGAAAGAAGATGAGGTTCATGCATTTGGTTTTCCTAATTTAGGGAACCACAAATCGTTTTTTTAGCCAAAGAAAACATGACCAAAATTTTTCTTCATATATAAGCAATGTTTCTCATGTCCCTCATAACAATTATGTACCAACTCACTCTTTCTCTAGAGCCCAAAAGCCTATTAATTCAAACTCTTCTCAACCATTTGTACAAGGTCAAGGTAGCGAGACCAACTCAGATACATGACAATTTGATCCAATTTCCATGACATATACAGAACTTTTACCTCATCTAATTCAAAATCGACAGTTAGCTCCTATCCCAATGAATCCTATACAATCTCCTTATCCAAAATGATATGATTCAAATGCTCGATGTGATTATTATGCCGAAGGAGCAGGACACTCAATTGAAAATTGTTTGGCTTTAAAAAGGAATGTGCAATCTTTGATTAATGATGGATGGTTAAGCTTCAAAAAAGTTGGTGAGAAGCCGGATGTCAACAACAATCCACTGCCTAATCATGAAAATCCAAAAGTGAACATTGTAGATTGCTTTGTTTCAAAAGTGCAAAAATGAAGGAGAAACAGTTTATGCATGTCCACCTGATTTCGAGCTTAATACTTGGGATGTTGTAGATATACCTACATTTTCAAAAGAATTTCAAGAGTAATGATTAAGCTTTTATTTGTCAAATTCCTTTTATTTTATAGTGGCTCTACACAAGGCCACAATGTTTTATTTGCTTTACAATATGAATGTACTGTTTTATTTGTTATTTAATGAAATCTTCGCATTTTCCTTTCGTTCTTTCCAACTTCTTCTCTCTGCTTTCTTTCTTGCATCTTGCAAATTAAACACAAAAGTCCAAACTTTTTCATAGACAACATTCATAAGAACGAAGATGTTAGTAATTCCAGTTCTACCCTTGATACCTTAATATACACTATGGAATCTGACAAAGAGAGTGACGATGAAAATGCCTGAGGAATATCCTCAGAACTGTTAAGAATAGTAGAGGAAGAAGATAAGGTCTTAGGTCCTCACCAAGAGCTAGTTGAAGTAATCAATTTGGGTTCTCAGGAGGAATTAAAAGAGGTAAAAATTGGCACATCAATGACCAGTGAAACTCGAAAAAAAATAATCAATTTGTTACGTGAGTACTCAGATATTTTTGCTTGGAGTTATCAGGATATGCCGGGGTTAAATACGGATATTGTAGTACATCGTAGTTGAAGCCAGAATGCAACCTAGTAAGACAAAAGCTACGTAAAATGAAGCTTGATATATTGTTTAAAATAAAAAGGGAAGTACTTAAACAATTCGAAACAGTGTTCCTCACAGTCTCCAAATATCCTGAACGAGTGGAAAACATTGTTCCAGTATCCAAAAAGCAAACAAAAAGACAGAAAAGTGAGAATGTGTATGGACCATAGAGATTTAAATCGAGCTTGTCCAAAGACAACTTCCATTTACCTCATATCGACATGTTGGTGGATAACACTGCAGGATACTCAACTTTCTCCTTCATGGATGGTTTTTCAGAATATAATCAAATTAAAATGACTGAAGAAGATAAAAAAAAAAAAAAACCAACATTCATTACCCTTTGGAGAACATTCTGCTACAAAGTAATGCCTTTTGGTTCGAAAAATGCTGGGGCAAATATCAGTGAGCAATGGTTACACTTTTTCATGATATGATGCATAAGGAAATAGAGGTGTATGTTGATGATATGATTGCAAAATCCAAAGCAAATGAAGATCATACAACTATACTCCAAAAATTATTTAATTGGTTGAGAAAGTATCAATTGAAATTAAATCCATCCAAATGTACATTTGGGGCAACCTCGGGAAAACTGTTCGGATTCATTGTCGGTGAAGAAGGGATCAAAGTAGACCCAGATAAAGTGAAGTCTATCATGGACATGCCATCCCCTGAAACAGAAAAAGAAGTTCGAGATTTTCTTGAAAGACTAAATTACATATCCAGATTTATCTCGCATTTAACTTCAACCTGCGAACCAATCTTCAAGCTTTTACGTAAAAACAATCCAAGAAAATAGAATGAGGATTGTGAAGAAGCTTTCAACAAAATTAAGCAGTATTTGCAGAGCCCACCTGTATTATAATAAGCCATGGTATTTTGATATCAAGCAATACATAAATTGTAGAGAAATATGGAGCTTCAGAGAATGACAAGCGCACAATAAGAAGGTTGGCCATGAACTTTTTCTTAAGTGGTAAAGTTCTTTATAAAAGAAACCATGATATGGTACTCCTTCGATGTGTTGATGTGGAAGAAGCAAAACAAATTATGACAGAAATTCCTGAAGGAATACTAACAGACATATTATGGCTAGACAAATACTTAGATCTGGTTATTATTGGACAACGATGGAATCAAACAGCATAAAATATGCAAGAGAATGTAAAAAGTGTCAAATTTATATGGATAAGATTCATGCAGCAGCATCTCCATTGCATGTCTTGTCAGCACCATGGTCGTTTTCTTTATGGGGAATGGATGTTATTGGACCCATTGATCCTAAAGCCTCAAATGATCAACCTTTTATTCTTGTGGCGATTGATTACTTCACTAAATAATTAGAGGCAACATCTTACTGCAATGTTACAAGAGGAGTGGTGCTCAAGTTTATCAAAAAAGAGTTGATATGTCGTTATGGTCTACCAGAGGGTATTATTACAGATAATACCAAGAACCTTAATAACAAAATGATGGATGAACTTTGTGAGAAATTCAAGATCAATCACAGAAATTCGACTCCATATCACCCCAAGATGAATGTGGCAGTTGAGGCAGCCAACAAAAATATTAAAAGAGTCATTGAGAAGATGACAACAACATACAAAGATTGACATGAAATTTTACCATTTACACTGCATGGATATCATACATCAGTTCATACTTCAACAGGGGCAACACCATTTTATTTGGTTTATGGTATAAAAGTTGTCCTACCTTTAGAACTTAAGATACCTTCATTGAGAGTTATCATGGAAGCTAAGTTAGATGAAGTTGAATGTCGTTGAATTTCATTGAAAAAAATGTTTGGTAGCATTAAGTCATAGACAATTTTACCAAAGAAGACTAATGCGAGCATACAATAAAAAATTGCACCCTCGAAGTTTTTTAGAAGGAAATTTGGCGTTAAAAAGGATATTTTCATTTCAAAAGGATCATCGAGAAAAATGGACTCCTAATTATGAAGGTTCGTTTGTGGTGAAAAAGACTTTTCCAGGAGAAGCTTTGCTTTTAACCAATATGGATGGTGTTAAGCTAAAAAAATCATGTGAATTCAGATTATGTTCGAAGATATTATGCATGAGGCCTTTTCATAGAAAATTTCGTAGTGTTGAAAGAAGTCAAGGGTATTTATAGGAAACTTACATTTAGTTCTTAGAATGTTATTTCATATGTATAAATTGTCCCTTACCTCCTCTCTTTGTACTCCTATTCCAAGAATCGTTGTTATCTTTTCATTTCTTATCATATTTATCAAACACTTCTTTATTTGTCAATCCATTCTTTCAATCCTTTCTTTCATCTTTTTTTTTTAAATATCATCAACTTATAGTAAACATCAATTTATTCATTAGTCTATTGTTCTATCTATTTGTTAATTAACAATGATTCAGTACAACTTATTGTATTTGCAAACCAAGTAAAAGCTATGATTTTCTCTTGTTAAGACTTAAGGAATTGTAGGTGTTTACAAGTCCAGACAAATTTCTCTATGATTGTGAGTTGCTGCAATTGAAAGTCTGAATCCTAAAGGATTCATGTTTTGTGAAGTCCAAGACGAAAACAACATTATGTCATTACAACATAGTACAATCTTTCGCAGTTTGGATTCATTTGTTTGATACGAAGAGAGGCGAGTTCTACAGCTTAAAAAGTTCTCGTGATACATGTCTTATTCTATCCTACGACGATTATGCAGATAGATTGTTAATGGTATTGGTAAAATGGAGTAGTGAGCTATTTATTCCTTTGAAAAGCATAATATTTTTTAAATTAAATTTCAAATATGTTTTAAAAAAAGGATGAGTCCACTTTATCAAATCGCCCTAGAGCTAATATTGGTGTTTTTTTTACAAATTTGATTAAATCGAGCTCAGATATGAAGCTGAGGCCGAAGCCTGTTTATCAGGTCCTTTCTCATTTATCAAACTTAGTCCTAGAGCTAAGGTTGATGTTTTTCTTAAAAAAAAAATTGATTAAATCGAGCTCAGATATGAAGCTGAGGCCGAAGCCTGTCTATCAGGTTCTTTCTCATTTATCAAACCTAGTCCTAGAGCTAAGGTTGATGTTTGTTTTTTTTAAAAAAAAAAAATTGGTTAAATCGAGCCCAGATATGAAGCTGAGGTCGAAGCCTGTCTATCAGGTCCTTTCTCATTTATCAAACCTAGTTCTAGAGCTGAGGTTGATGTTCTTTTTCAAATTTGGTTAAATCGAACCCAGATCTGAAGCTGAGGCCGAAGTCTGTCTATCAGGTCCTTTCCTTTATCAAACCTAGTCCTAGAGCTAAGGTTGATGTTCTTTTTCAAATTTGGTTAAATCGAGCCCAGATCTGAAGCTGAGGCCGAAGCCTGTCTATCAGGTCCTTTCCTTTATTTATCAAACCTAGTCTTAGAGCTAAGGTTGATGTTTTTTTTCAAATTTGGTTAAATCGAGCCCAGATCTGAAGCTGAGGCCGAAGCCTGTCTATCAGGTCCTTTCCTTTATTTATCAAACCAAGTCTTAGAGCTAAGGTTGATGTTCTTTTTCAAATTTGGTTAAATCGAGCCCAGATCTGAAGCTGAGGCCGAAGCCTGTCTATCAGGTCCATTCCTTTATTTATCAAACTTAGTCCTAGAGCTAAGGTTGATGTTCCTTTTCAAATTTGGTTAAATCGAGCACAGATCTAAAGCTGAGGTCGAAGCCTGTTTATCAGGTTCTTTCTCTTATTTATCAAACTTAGTCTTAGAGCTAAGATTGATTTTTTTTGTCTCTCTCAAAAAATAAAAAATTGGCCCAAATACCTTATCTATTACCTTTGTCCACCTTTAAATATTTTCAGGATGGACAAAGGGGGGCAAACTGTAGATACCGTATTTTGTCCTGCCTTTTTATTTTTTTCATTAATTAATTTATTATTTTTTTTAAAGAATTTGAATTTGAATTTAAATTTAAATTCTAAAATTTAAATCTTAATTTTTAAATTTATGTTTTAAAACAAAAACAAAAATAAAAACATATTTAAAATTAAATTTAAAAGTAAAGATTTTTTTTTTCTTCTCCCTATTTTTCTCAACCATCCCCTGTTTTCGTGAGTCACAACCCTCCCAGTTTCTCCCAATCTCTCACGTTCTCCCACTCTTCCACCTTCTTCCCCAATCTCTCACGTTCTCCCACTCTTCCACATTTCTCTGTACTCCATTTCACTATCTAAACCTACTTCACTTCTATCTAAAAA
Source organism: Cucumis sativus (assembly GCF_000004075.3). Lineage (NCBI taxonomy): Eukaryota > Viridiplantae > Streptophyta > Magnoliopsida > Cucurbitales > Cucurbitaceae > Cucumis > Cucumis sativus. Next base: position 7,394,038 of record NC_026659.2, on the reverse strand, counting down.
AGGAGACATTTCCCTATAAAAAGAGAAGGAGAAGATTCAAGAGTGAGGGATAATTTTTTTTTTTTTGCTGGAGAATTATTTGAGAGAGAAGAGAGACACGTAAAAGAAATTTTTTGGAAAAAGGTGAAAAGGATCAACTCAGAACATTTTGCATTTAACGCAGACCTTGTAAGTTCTCTTTTTTGTTATTCATGTTTGATGATACTGACTTAATTATTTGGCACCCATTTGGGTGCTGTTTTAATTATTCATTTAAATCACTCATTAATTAGCTGATGTGTTAATCATTTGGCACTCATTTCACATCTTTTAATTATTTGCATCATTTGAATCATTCGGCACCCATTTGACTCTTTGATTGCTGCCCTAATTAATTAGTGTTTTGCATCTGATTACACTTATTTCTGCTCTATTTGGCTATTTGACTATTTTGATGGTTGAGTTCTGCATCCGTTTAATTATTTGACACTCATTTGAATGTTGTGAGTTAATTATCTGATTTGGCATTAATTATTTGGTTAATTAATTAGCATATTGGCAATGCTATGTTAATTATTTGTTCTGTGTTAATTTTCTGCATCCTCGTTAATTATTTGACATCAATTTGGCCATTGGAGTATTTTGATTACTGAGTTCTCATGCTAATTTAATTTGACACCTATTTGATTGTTGGGCTGATTAATTAGTTGTTTTGCATCTATTTGGCTACTGCCTTAATTAATCAGTGTGTTATGGATTAATTATTTGGCATCCATTTGGGTGCTATGTTAATTATTTCATTTGGTTAATTAATTAAATGATGTGTTAATTATTTGATTGATGTCTTAATTATTTAACACTTATTTGACACCTATTTGGCATACTGATTTAATTATTTGCTATCTTTTTAATTATCTAGGCACCCATTTTACCTTCTGTGTTAATTGTGTGTATCCATTTGGTATCTTGCTTTAATAATTATCCATTTGGCATATGTGTTAATTATGCATTTGAAAATAACTATTCATTTAACAAGCTCTCTTAATTATGCATTGTTAATTAATTAGCACAATGTATTTGACACTTTTAATTTTTGGCATCCTCCATTGTGAGCTAATTATTTGCATATCGTTAATTATTTTGGCACTCATTTGGCCTCTTATGTCAATTACTCATTCGAATTATTTGTATTATGTGTAATTAATTAATCTGCATGCATATTGCTAAAATTATTTGACATCCATTGGCTACTGTGATTATTTATTGGCATCTTGCATTAATCCTACTTTGGCATTCTGCAGTTAATTATTATTTCACCCATTTGACATCCTCGTTTAATTATTTTGCATATTTCTGAATTAATTAATTATTTTGCTTATTTCTGTTTCTGCATTAATTAATTATTTTTCACATGAATTAATTATTTTGTATCCTTTTGAATTAATTAATTATTTTGCATCATTATGAATTAATTAATTATCTTACTTGTGTTGTATTAATTAATCATCTTGTATTTGTTTTATGCATTTATTTTATCTCAACATATTACCCTTTAAGTATTTTTCAAATTTCATAATGTTTTGCTCATTGTTATTATTTATTTTCCAATTGAAATATAAAAATGTAAATTGGAGAAAAGTATTGTTTTTATGGATTTTATAATTTAAATTCCATGAATACATGAATTTTTTTCGTTTGAAATTTAATTAATAGATTGTTTTTAAATAAATACATTTCATATTTTAAATGAGACTGATTAGTGTTTTCATTCTAAATACATGAAATTTCTCATTAAACACTTATGATAGAGATTAAAATATCAAGTTTTGGTATTTTAATATTCTTAAGGTGAATAAAAAGCTTTTAAAACAAAAATAAACTTAATTTTTCTAATGGCTCCTATGCCACCCATAATCATCAATTCATGCTTAGGTTTTACTTTCTTCGATATGAATTGATAAACATGGGACATTTAAACAAAACCTAAATAAAAACTTTGTTTTGTGAACCTCTCTAATTTGATTTAAAAGATAAAATTGGGTAACCATTTTTTGGGTGTTGTAGGGTGTTAACACCTTCCCTACACACAACTGACTCCCGAATTTAAATCTCTGAATGTACGCAGACCATTTTTTTTTCTTTTTTTGGGTGACCAATCACACCCTAATATGGTTGATGGCAACTTCAAAACTATTTATTAAAATTAAATAAACGGGGAGGTCGGCCGCTCCGCGTAGCGATCACGTCGCGACATCTATGTTATGGCACAAAAGGTTAGCTCATGTGAGTGAAAGAGGTTTACAAGCACTTTCTCAACAAGGTTTGCTTAGAGGAGTTTAAGATGTTGAATTACCATTTTGTGAGCATTGTATAATGGGAAAGTCTACCAGAGTAAAGTTTGGGAAAGGGAAGCACACGACCAAAGGTATTTTCGATTATGTTCATTCAGATTTGTGGGGTCCTACGAAGATGCCTTCTATGGGAGGTTTGAGATACTTCTTGTCTATCATTGACGCCTTTTCAAGGAAGGTATGGATGTATCCATTGAAACAAAAGGATGAAACTTTTGAGAAATTCCTTGAATGGAAGAAGCAAGTTGAAAATCAAACAGGTAGGGAGGTCAAGTATTTGAGGACAAATAATGGTTTAGAATTTGTGAATAACAAATTCAACAGCTTTTGCAAATTTGAGGGAATTACGAGACATTTCATTGTTACGTACACTCCACAACAAAATGGTTTAGCTGAGAGGTTTAACGGAACTATATGGAACGTATTAGGTGTCTCTTGACTAATGCTTCATTACCCTTGAAATTTTGGGAGGAAGCTGCTCAAACAGTATGTTATCTCATTAATAGGAGTCCTTCTACAACTTTAGACTTAAAGACTCCTCAAGAGGTATAGGCAGGTAAAGCTCCAAGTTTAGATCATCTCAGAGTGTTTGGATGCTCAACATATGCTCATGTTAAAGATGGAAAGTTGAACAAAAGGGCACTGAAATGCATGTTTATTGGTTATCCTCAGGGTGTCAAAGGTTATAAAATTTGGTGCTTGGAGAAGGGGATAAATAAATGCATTATCAGCAGAGATGTAACTTTTAATGAGATAGAAATGTCGTATTGTGTCAAAGAGCAACAAAAATAGAAGACTATTGATCAGGTTGAGACAGAGGTCAGAGTTGATTTAGAAGTACGACCATCAATTGGCTTAGATGTATCTAGTGATCAGTTACCACTAGTTTCACAGACAGAGGCTACACACCAATCTGAATTTGATGGTATACAGTCTCAACAGGAGAGGATTTTGATTGATGAGGGACTTCACAGTGAAGAAAGCTCAAGTAATAATGACCTACAAAACTATCAGCTTACTCGGGACAGGGTTCAGAGAGAAAGACAGGCTCCTATAAGGTATGGTTACGCTGACTTAGTTGCTTATGCTCTTACTTGCGCAGCTGATAGTATTGAAGCACAGCCTCTTACTTTTGAAGAGACAATCGTATATGATTCTAAGAAACAATGGAAGGATGCTATGGAGGCAGAGTTGTTCTCTTTACAAAAGAATCAGACATGGTCATTGGTTCCAAAGCCTCATAACCAGAAGCTCATTCAATCAAAGTGGATTTACAAAATCAAGTCAGGTACATGAGGTGATAGTAAGCCTAGATATAAGGCTAGGTTGGTAGCAAAGGGCTACACTCAGAAGGAGGGAGTTGATTTTAATGAGATTTTTTCTCCGGTGGTGAGGCATTCGTCCATTAGATTAATTTTATTTATTGTTGTTCACTTTGATATGTTCATTGAACAGATGGACGTCACCACAACATTACTTCATGGAGAATTGGAGGAGGTGATTTACATGGCTCAACCTAAGGGCTATGAGGTGAAGGGTAAGGAAGACATGGTTTGTCGTCTTCATAAGTCCATTTATGGACTTAAACAATCTCCAAGACAGTGGTATATCAGGTTTGATACTTTCATTCTAAAGCAGGGATTTTACAGGAACTCATATGATGCTTGTGTTTACTGGAAACTATCTTAGAGAGGTACGTTTATCTATCTACTGTTGTATGTAGATGATATGATACTAGTGTCTAAGGATTATGCTGAAATCTGTCAACTCAAGAAACAGTTAAGTAGTGAGTATGAAATGAAAGATTTAGGTAAGCTAAAAAGGATCCTAGGGATGGATGTGAAAAGAGATAGGGAAAAAGGTTTCTTAGCCGTTTCGTAAGAAAGTTATGTGATTAAACGCTTGAAAAGTACAATATGTCTAGTTGCAAGGCCATTTCTACACCCTTAGCATCTCATTTTAAACTTTCTTCGTCTCAATGTCCTGTTACTGAACAAGAAAGGTTAGAGATGTCTAATATTCCATATTGTAATGCTGTTGGAAGTACTATGTACCTGATGATTTGTACTAGGCCTGACTTGGGTTATGTTATGAGTATGATAAGTAGATTTATGTTAAATCCTAGGAAGGAACATTGGAATGTTGTTAAATGGGTATTTCGATATCTGAAAGGTAGTGCCAGTGTATCATTGTGTTTTATTAGGGATTGTGATAAGTCAACATTGTTGGAAGGCTTCACAAATGCAGACAACAATGTTGCAGATCTTGATAAAAGAAGGTCACTATCAGGTCACGCTTTTCGCTTGTATGGTAATATTGTCAGTTGGAAAGTTACCCTACAACCAGTTGTTGCTTTGTCGACTACTGAGTCAGAATATATTTCTCTTGGTGAAGCAGCGAAGGAAGCAGTGTGGTTGAAAAGAATTGTTTGTGAGTTGTTATCGCAGGAGTTTATTCCTATCATCCATTGTGATAGCCAGAATGCTATTCATCTTGCGAAAAATCTATCTCATCATGAACGGTCTAAGCATATCAATGTCAAATTTCATTATATTAGAAATGTTATTGCTTAAAAAGATGTTGAACTGGTAAAAGTTCATACCGTTGAGAATTTGTCAGATATGTTAACCAAAATTCTTCCAGCTCATAGGTTTAAATACCTATTAGATGAGCTGAAGGTTAAATCTGGATGATAGGGTATTGAGAGAATCAATTTGGTGTCTTAAATAGCTTGTCATGAGGGAGATTTGTAGAAAAATGACAAGTATTTAACAGTTAGTAAAATGGGATTTAAGTTAAGGGTAGAGTGGTAATTGCCTTTGTGGCAAATTTGTAATTGTTTACATCTTCTACGGTGTTCGAAGAAGGAAATGTTGGAAATTTTTTGTCCTAAAACTCGTAGTTTGTAATCATATTCTGTTTCAATAAAGTTGTTATTGAGAAATTAAATAATCCTAAATCCAATAAATCAAGTTCCAAGGCTATTTTTGAATAAACTTGAACTTTATGTGTAAACATAAACGTGGATCAAGTTTGAGTATATATAGCCTAAATAGTCTATAGTATATGAATAAAGTTTGGGCGCCTTATTTAGAGAAACTATGGATGCGGCCCACTTTGTAGTACAAACGAGGTGATCCTGAATCGTTCATGTAAAGACATGAAAGTGGGGGCATCCTATGTAAAGTGTTTACATAAGACTGAACCATGAATTAGTCTTTTTTACGTTATAACACCGTTTACTGTTTAAAACTGACTATCTCGATTATTGATGACCTAGATAACTTAATCTTAATCCTGAGTTAACTGTGAACTCCTGTTCACATGAGATTATCCTTAGATCTGCATAGATGAGGGCAACTCATCAGCGTTGGCCCAATAAGCCTCCCATTTCAAGGGTAAGATCGGGTGGATAGCTGGGAACATAGGGTACAAGATGGAATTCACTCCTACCCGCTTTAGGGTTAGTAGATAGGTTGTTCTCTTAAGAACTGAATCCAAGTCTTGAACAAGGGGCCCCACCCTCTCATTGGCCCGAGAGGGATTAAGTTTATAGGTTGAACCTTAAACCAATTGTTCAATAGTGGATTAGTGGGACTTAAGGAGCAAGATGTAATCTTGGGGGTAAAACGGTATTTTGACCCAGCCAAGGTTACGACCAACCTGTGAAGGATTAACTTACTGATTATGGTTTTATCAAATGGACACAAATATATCTATAGTGAGGGGAGTGCAACTACGAGACTTTAGTGGAATGACCCGTTAGTTAACATGTTGATTAACTCGGTCTAAAAGAGTTTAGCTAGTTAATCTTGAATCGTTGGAGCCCATGATCTATAGGTCCATTAGGTTCCCCTGCTAGCTCATATGGATTAAACTTATAACAGTGTGATGAAATAAGTCGAATTGTTCGAATTAGGAGAAGAAAGAGAAACCGACAAATATAGTGATATAGTCGTCGGTCTTCTAATTAGAAATAGATATTTGTTTTACATACTATAAGTATGAATGTGGATTCATACTAAGAAGCTCGGAATTGATGGAATTGGTCAAAAATAGTAAAAAGTCAAAATGTTGACTTTTGACTTTGAAAAGTCAAACTTTGACCGGCCTTATATTCAAATGTGATTTGAATTTTGGAAAAATGAATGTGGATTCATGCTCGGGAGGTTGGAATTAGTCAAGACGGACAAAATGGTAAAAAGTCAAAATATTGACTTTTGACTAAGAAAAGTCAAAGTTTGACTTTTGACTTGAAATATCTAATGACCATTTTACCCTTGGACTAAGTTAGTGGGAAAATCCAACATTTTGTTGGATAATCCCACTAACTCTTAGTGGGATATGTGGCTATATGAGACAGACACCTAGCCCACTAAGTTCCACTAATTGTTAGTGGAACATTAGGTGTTGAGATTTGACAAATTAATTACATGTATTTTTGCATGTAATTAGGTTATAAATAGGAAAGTTTTCAAATGGTTAAAAACTTTTGTCTTTTTTAATTATCCTCCAACATCTCAACAAAAGAAAAAATTTCTACCTTCCTATCCCATTTTATCTCCATTTCTTTCTACCCCAAATTGGGTCCCACAACCCGGTTCTTTGTCCAAGAGGATAGTAGTTGAGTACTAGTGGTGGTCTCGGTTTGAATTGACAAGAAGGTATCAAAGTTTTTTGAAAGCTTCAAGGGTAATATTTCCTAAAACCCTAACTTGATTAGTTTAGGGTTACATGTTAATTGTGACAATTAGGGTAGAAATTCGATTCATTTTTCCGCTGTGCATGTCTTAGTTCTATCAGGAAAGTGGTGTTCAAATTAAGAAGGAAAGTTTGAATCGTGGTTGATTTCTTTCCTAAACTGTAACCTACGTTTTTTTCTATTTATTTTTTTATTTATAATCAATTTTATATTAGAAATGGGTATATATGTAATTTTTGCCCTACGTTTATATAATATATAGACCAATTTATGACATTTATAAAATTTATTAAAAATTTAAATCTATTATGTATTAAAAATTTAAATCTATTATGTAGTATCATATAACAATTTATGCAATCTTTAACTAGAGACCCCGATAATAATAACTACGAGCACTTAGGCAACACACGTTTAGAATTTTTAAGGAAAAAAAAAGTAAGCAAAAGAAATTAAAAAGAAGCGCAGACGATTATTACCATTATGAAACATGCGGTGCCGGTTGAGGGGGGGATTTTAAAAAGACAGAAAAGGCCCTATGCGGTGCATTGGAATATAAGGAAGCAAAATAAAAAGAGGGGTTCTCCATCCTTCTACCAACACTGTAAACCCTAGCATTCAGATCCGATCGCCACCTCATTTCGCCATGGCAAGCTTTGACGAAGCACCTCCCGGAAATTCTAAAACTGGAGAGAAGATCTTCAAGACCAAATGCGCTCAGTGCCACACTGTTGATAAAGGGGCTGGCCACAAGCAAGGTCTCTCTCTCTCTCTCTCTCGCTTTCTCTGTTAGCCTTTCTTATTCATATCTTTGGATTTCTCGTGATTCGATTTCATAACCTAGAGATCTTTCAGTTTCCGTTAGTAATCTGATTGTATTTAACCGTCTTCGGGGAGTTTTATGATGATCGATGCTAGTACTTAACCGATCTGATCGGTTTCTATCTTTTTCTCCCCGATGGGGTCTAGGAAGCTAATAGTTGGTATTGGCCTTGATGAGTACTTTCCATGGATTCCTTGTCCTTGTGTGAAAAGGAAAACCCTCAAAGCCGTACGTTATCTTTATTTTCTTTCCTTTTTGGAAAATCGGTTTCATCAAATGATTTCAAAAGAATAGTTAAAGATATATGCTATTGTTAAGGTAATTGCAAATATATCATGTGATTTGGACAAAAGAAATTAAAAATAAAAAACTTGAACTTATTAGTCATGCATGAACTTGGTAAACGATAAGATAATATGTTTTTTGTTTGGTACGATGGGCATTTGTCAACGTGAGTTGTGTTTGAGGTTAACAATCAATTGTTCATTAATCTGTATTATTATTATGATTATTATCTTTCTTTTTTGTTATATTTGCTATTGTTTTTTTAGCTGCTATTTTGCCTAGGATTGGCAGGATTTGCTGTTACTCGTATTTAAGTACACACTTAGACGAGCATCTTAACTTGGAATCGTGCAGGTCCCAATTTGAATGGGCTATTTGGACGGCAGTCTGGTACAACTCCTGGATACTCTTACTCTGCTGCCAACAAGAATATGGCTGTGATATGGGAAGAAAAGACGTTATATGATTACTTGCTTAACCCCAAGAAGGTAAATACTCCCTATATCTTAACACTTTTAAATTCATGATATAGGATCTGAAGTTAATCTACTCCCCTGAGTTGTATTCCAGATGTTTTATTTGCGAATTAAGTAATACTAATTATGAGTGCACACCTAGTAGGCACTGTCTTGTTCTATACATGCAATCAGTAGCCTTGTAGTACTTCTCTCCAGTTTGTGCAAAAACTGGTGAAATAATTTAGGTGCTTTGATCAGACATATTAAGTCTTTTACCATCTTCCCCACTAGACCCGCATTTAATTGTTCAGTTTTTCTTTCGACAATTCAAATGCACTTTTCCTATTTTAATAGCCAGTAGTTTGGAAGAATGGCCCATGACTTCTTGTATCACAATCCTCCCTTCATTTGGAGTTGGATAATATAGCATAATAGTTTAGTATTTAGCACATTATTTTCCACGATTTATTGCTTCATAAGTCTCCTTTAATGGAAATATCCCTTTAATATCCTACTACTTTTTTAGTCTTCTATGCTTTTGAGACCACACTGGTACCGAAATAACCGGTGAACCTGGCATTTGGGCATTAGTTGTGTGTTCTCTTTTGTTCTCTCGCCTTTTTTTTATGGCAATAAAGGGTGGTTTTACCTAATACCTTACTAAGGGCTTCCATTGAATCCTCATATACCCTCAAGTTGGTTTGTGGAAAATTTTTGTGGCTCTCCTTTCATGGACATAACTACAGAGGAAGTTTGAACAATTTCTCTGTTCTCAGTTTGGCATGAAAGATATTCGAAGTTGATAAAGTGAAATCTGTCGGTAGGAAAATTTTCATTCCTTGAAGGTCGTCCTTTGAAGAGTGAGAAGGTATTATGGTTTCAACATGTGATGGTTTCTTACTGCCTTTTATGGCTCAAAAGGAAAGGAACAAAGTGTTGTTTATAAGAAAGAAAACCCCAACGTTTCAAACTTGGTTTTGTTTTTTGGATAATGTCAATTTTTGTATTTCTTAAGAATTTTTTCCACCACTTCCCCCCATCCAGGAAAAAAATAAAATGGAAGAAAAAAGGAGCTTCTGGCCTTGGAGAATGCCAGTTGAAGTTTTTGAAGGAACCCCCTAATTTCCCACATCCATCTGTTTTAGAAATTCTCTATGCGACATTTTATATGTAAGCAGATTCAATTCTGAACCGATAATCGGTGATCACAAAGATGGAGTGTAATTGCAGGCACATTTTTTGTACCCTATCTTTATACCGTTGCTCCTTGTTCTTCATCATCATTTGTCCATAGAAATGTCCCGAACTGATGTCGTGGCTTTCTTTAAGGTTCTAATTCTTGTTTTGACACATCCTCATGTTTAGGATCTCTACTAGCATCCTCATGATTGATATGGTTTTGATGAACGCCAAGTTATTAGTCAATTGTGAGGACTGGTGTGAAAAGATGTTTGCATTGACATGTTATCTCATTTTTGTTGGCTATGTTTTGCCAATGATCAGTTTCCCTTTTGAGCTCTCTGAAGATTTACATTTTAGTCACCTACTAAGATATCTATTCTAACAAAAATTTTGGTGTATGATGATACAGTATATCCCTGGAACGAAAATGGTCTTCCCAGGGTTGAAGAAACCGCAGGACCGTGCCGACCTTATTGCTTATCTGAAGGAATCAACCAACTCTGCTTAAATGAGATTTATATGATGCGTCTGCCAATCTAGAATTTTTTGTGACTTTCCCCCCTCATTAAATAAGAACATCGAGGAAAATTTAGATGAAACATACAAAGCAATCATTCTGTGACAAAAAGATTTATCTTGTGAAAACTACAAGAATTCCTTTTCGTTTCATTAATTTCTTATTTTGAAGAGTTGATCCATTTGTAGCTTACATTATTGTTTGGTGTGAACATAACTGCTACAATTTTTTTTGGCCAAGCCGGTTATGGCAATTTATTTTTCATAATAAATATCACTCTTGTTACAGTCTATCAATGCTTACCTACGTTAACTGTATGGATTTCTTTACTGAAGATTTAATATAAATTCATGAGTTAATGTGTTTCTCATTCTGTTTCTTCAAAATTTATCTCAATGAAGATTTGTTGATGCCTGTTTTCTCCCAACAAATTTTGAAGTCAATGTTCGGGGAGCAATTTTTGAAGTGGGCAATTGACACTCAAGTCCAAATACAAGGATTGACTCATTTATTGAACTCTTATAAATATTGTTTAAAAGAGAGTTTTAATGTCAATACTTCAAAACACGCACACATTTCTTCTCCTAGTTTTACTACTTAGCTACTCATAGCTTTTGAAAGTTATGTTCTTTCAATGGGTGTGAAGTTTATATCCTATAATCTACCTAGATTATGACAGCCACACTTAGAGTATTGTAGGATTCGTGTCCGGTGATAAACGTTTCAGTATTCTTGAATTCATGTCAGATTTTGTTTCTTGTTTCTTGCATGTTAGTTAAGGTTTTTCATTTTGTATGTGTTTCTGGTTCCTTGTTTTTTTTAGAATAAAAAAATAGACTCTGTTTCTCGTTCAGGGAGGTTGGTTGGTCAAATTGATAAATCAAATAAGACCTTTAATCGAATGATGTGGGTTGGATTGGATTATTGGGTTATTTATTTTTTAAAAGTATATTATTTATTAACTTAAAATATTTAAATTTGTAGTATTTAATAACTAAAATTTCATAAAACATAAATAGAACTCAAATGTTAAATATCAAAATTCAACCCGTCAAATTTCTAAAAATGTAACCTAAATTCAACTCAACTTGAAAAAAACATAGAAAATTCAACTTAATCCAATCCAAAATAAGAACTAGGATCTTTACAATTTAGGTTGGGTAGTCGAGATTGTCGGGTTATTTGAACATTTAAACTATGTTTGATAACTATTTATATTTTTTGTTTTTTGAAAAAAAAAAAACAGAAACAAAAGTTTGTTTACCAATAATTTATTGTTTCTCGTTTTTTTTTGTTATTTTTTGTAATACTTTTGTTAATCTTTTAGTTTGAATATTATTTAATTGTGTACAAAATAAAATATATATATATAAAAACAATTATAAAACATTAACATTACTAAATATTCATAAATCTTGTTACAAAATTAATAACTATAATATAATAGTTTTTATTAATCATATGTAATAAAAATTTGATTTGAAATATTATTTCTCTTACAATTCGTTTATGATAAATGATGTTTGTTCAAAATTCGTACCGAACACAATTATATTATCTTAGTAAAAAAAAGTTTATATAATGTAAAATCTTAACTAATTTTGATGATGCTAAATATAATAAATTTAAATTTAATAATATACAAGCATGCATGTTGTAAAATTTGAAATTTGAAATTCATAAAACATTCAAATAAATATATTCACAATTTAAATTTAGAAGATCAAAATAATATATAAATTTAAGGGGTGTTATAAAAATATATAACAAACTGGAAAAATATTTACATGATATAAAATAACTTTGAAAACGAAAAAAGCCCATAAGCCTATAATGAAAAATACCAAAATTGTCTTAGTCAACACACAATTAACTGGTCAACGTGTGCGTTTAAATTTTTCTTTGAAATTATCATGATACGCGATTGTGTATGAAATGATACACAATCGTGTAGGTAGTATCAACACTGGCCACACGTGCGTGTGTAATTCTTCTTCTAACCAATTGCGAACCAAGATCGTTTAGATGTTGGTAAATGATCACGTACCACGAGCTAAACGATCGTGTATAAAATCTAAACGATTTGAATTCACGATTGTATATCAATGTCATTTATATTTGGTACACGATCTTGAACCAAAATCGTTTAGATTTTGTACACGATCGTGTACCAAGAGCTAAGTGATCGTGTACCAAGATCTAAACGATTTTTGTTCAAGATCGTGTATGAAATATAAAAGATGTTGGTACACAATCGTTTAGATCTGAAACAGGAAATATATGAGAGATGACGAAGATCATTTACCAAGTGAAAATTTAAGAAAATGAAAAAGGAAAGAAAAAAAATATGAGAGATGATGAAGTAAAAATTCTAGAAGAGAAAATGAAGAAATCACTAACAAGAACAAGAGTAAGAACAAGTGGAAAATGAAGAAGTAATAACATGAAGAAATTTATGATATGAGGAAGGAGATGAATAAATCACAAAGAAGAAGAAGAAAAAGTGAAAATGTGGTCCTTAGGCACCAAGAGGTAACTCCCCTTAAATAGAGAGATAATGTGATGCTTATAAATAAGGAAACTTAGATAGCTATTGCATAGTGCATCTTTATTTTTTGAACCTCGAGAGGCAATCAAGTGTGGCATTAGGCGCCGAGAGGTTGCTCGTCTTAATTAGAAGATGTTTATGTGATCTTTATCGCGTCAAGGACCAACGCTTGGTTTAATCACCTAACAACGTACATACCTTCCTTAATATTTCTTTAATACAAGTTAATTCATTGTCCACAATCACATCATCCGATATCACATTTTACATAATCTCTAGTGTAAACAGTAGATCTAATACAGATACACACATTTACTTTATAAAGTATAGATATTATATACCGCTTAGTTGAGAAGTGGACTTTATAACTATGTTTGATAGAAATTCTTTGTGTTCGATCCTGACTTATCCAGAAAACCTCTCGCTTCGTTTACACTTACACAAACGAGAGGAAAACTCGTACTACATGTATATCATCAAGCAATTTAGCAATGCATAGATAGGAAAAACATCTTTTATTGCATGATCCTATTCTAGTAGCCTACTAAGTCACTTACTTAAAGCCAACATGATAAATCTACGAATGAAAGTTGCATTTACGAATTAAGTAGTAACCAAAATAGCTATCCAGCAAGAAATAATATTTCTTTCCCTCAAGCCTGTCCAACATTTGATCAATAAAAGGTAAGGAAAATTGGTAATTCTTTGTCTCTGCATTCCATTTGCGGTAGTCCATACAAATTTGCCATCCAGTGAGTACTGTTCACGTTGGGATCAATTCATTAACTTCATTATTCACAACTATCATCTCTCCTTTCTTTGAAACACATTGGATTGGATAAATCACTTTCGCATCAAGCCATTTGATAATTTCCTTTACCACAACTTCTTTCATCGTTAGGTTTAATTGCCTTTAATACAGAATGGTGCTCGCTTGCCATTCTTTCAACTTGATCTTATGCATGCAATATGTAAACCCCGATACCAAAGTCTTAAGAGAATTTTCAGAGAGCTTAAGAATTTACTTTGATGAAACTGTGTAGGAATAATTGGAAAAAGAATTCGTATCGAGATTTTAAGTATTTATGGTCGGATTAAAGTGCCGTGTAGTGATTTAGACAAAAAAATATTCCAAGACTTGATTTAAAAGGACATTTTAGTAATATTTTTCAAGTGTCATAGAAAGTGCACCGTTATAGGAGTGTCATAGAAACTTAAAATAAAAAGGGAGGAAGGTTAACAAGGAAATATACTTGGTGGCAAGAAGGAATGGGTATATCGTGACAAGAAAATTTTGTTGCTACTAAGTAGGAGGTGGAAGGTAGCAAGACCTTTGAGTCATGCAAGTGTGTGGTGTAAGAAGGTTAGTAGGTGGTGTCAAGTATTAGCCATGCAAGCATGTGATGTGTAAAGGGGATAGTAGGAGGTGTAAAGTGACCAAGTATGTGGTGTCAAGATTAATTCATGAAAGCTTGAGCCATAAAGTGTAAGTAGGAGGTGTCAATTTCAAACCATACAACCTTTTTTATACATAGGTTAACTTCGAAAAAGAAGTGCATCCAATCCACTTGTGTCATTTCCTTGTTTTCACTTTTAAAACCTCATAAATTGAGTCTAGTTATGAGGGTGGGGCTACTGGACTGAAAGGAATTGAAGAGAAAGGTCAAAGTTGGAGTTGAAGCACCAAAGGTCATCTCTCGGACAATTTATGCAATGTCCACTTTTCGGAAGCTCCAAGATGCATCACTTAGAGTTAAGAGTTGAAAGTTTGAGGTAAGATACTTAAGAAATTTCTAAGAACCTTTGTAGAAGGAAGTTTTATCATTTTAGTTATTAGCCTCCAAAGTTGAAGGAATGATTCTAGTCGAAAACCCAATTTCTAGACATGACACTAGGAAGCCAAGCAATAGGGGCCACAGGGCGCGCGATCATGTGCGTAACACCAAACGTTCAGCCATGCATGTGTTGCACACAGACAGGGCCATGCAAACGCACCATCCCCCTACTTTCCATTGATAACTTCTAGAAATACAAGTTATTGCAACCTTTTAAGTAAAATAATGAAGTCTTATCACATGAAAAATGAAGAAAATTGAGGAAAAAGTAAGCGATTTGATTATTCCACGGATTGAATGATACTGTTGAGCAAGAAATTTTGGCCAATTAAATTTTGTCACATCATCACAACAAATACTCAATAATTATATTTTATTGGATTATGATAATTAAGTTTACTCAGTCCAACCCAATTCAAGTCCAATAAGCAGATAAGCCAAGTCCAAGCTCAACAAGCAGATGGACCCAAGCCCAATAAAGCAAATGGGCCCAAGCCCAACTCCAAATTCAATAAGGCAAATGGGCCCACGCTTAAGCCCAACAGGCAAATTGGTCAAAGTCCAAGCCCAACAAGCAAATGGGCCAAAGCCCACAAAATTTCTCTATAAATAGAGACCTTTGTCATTCATTTGAGAAGGTCTTTGGTTGAATGAAGAATTGAACCTCTGAAGTACTGAAAAATTGAAGATTCAAACTTCTATAAAGCTCTCAAGACGTGCAAGTTCTTATCAACTTCGAGATCATCATCTTCTGAAAGATTGAAGACTTGGAAGATCAAACTTTCCTTGAATTCCAAAAGACTGAAGCTCAAATAGACTTGCAACTACAACATCCTAAAGAAGAATTGAAGCTCTGAAGTATTGAAGCTCTAAAGATTTGAAGATTCAAACTTCTACAAGCTTTCTAGACGTGCAAGTTCTTATCAACTTCGAGATCATCATCTTCTGAAAGATTGAAGACTTGGAAGATCAAATTTTCCTTGAATTCCAGAACACTGAGTCTCAAATAGACTTGAAACTACAACATCCTAAAGAAGAATTGAAGCTCTAAAGATTTGAAGATTCAAACTTCTACAAGCTTTCTAGACGTGCAAGTTCATATTAACCTCGAGATCAACATCTTCTGAAAGATTGAAGACTTGGAAGATTAAACTTTCTTTGGATTCCAGAAGATCGAAGTTTAAATCAACTTGCAAGTACAACATCCTAAAGACCGAAGACCAAGAAGTTCTAAAATTTTTAACTTGTATTCGAGAGAAAACATCAAAGAAGTAAATACTAGAGATTGTATTCACAATATTCATCAATATATCAAAATTCAATTCCACGAAATACATTTCTTCAAAATTTCGTGTGAACAGATACAAAAGAACTTCATCTTGGTTTTACTGCTCTTTAATGTTCTTATCGCAGGATGTTAGGTGAAATGGAGTGGAGCTTAGTGTTACCACATCTATGTGAGAAGACCCGTTCATCCTTTGGGGCAAAAGGAGCTAAAAGCTAGGCGATTTAAGATACTAGTAAAAAAAAGTGGTTGGCGGAAAATTTAGAAAAAAAGACGAAAAGACTAATGCACAACGCCATTGGAGCTTTTTAGAGGCTTTAATGTCACGTGACGTCTTGTCACTTGAGACTACTGCACGGTGCCGTTGCAACTTTTCAGAAGGTTTAATGGCGTATGTCACCCTGTCAACATCAATTTTTGCCTTTAGATAGAGCTTCCCACTCTAAAATTGGATGTGCATAATTGGCGGAGAGCAAGTTCTATATCATTCATCTTCTCTTTTTCCTTGAGTTTTAGGTGAGAGCGTAGAACAAAAAGAGAGAGATTCATTCCCTCCATCTTCCCTCTCAATAATAAGAAAAAATCAGAGCCAAAGAGTATGAGAAATTATACTATGAGGTGTAGCACTCTCCTTGTATTCCATTTGTAATTTTCTTTGATATTGTATTGTTTTGTAAGATGAACATCATGGCCGAAAGACCTACAATTATTTTTATTAAAGCAATGCATTTCTTCTTACAGTCTCCCATATCTCTTGTCTTTTTCCATGCTTAATATGTTTGATTAGCTATTTAGTAATAACTTGTGTCCTTGATACCTAGAGAATAAACATGAATGAATTATGAGTTTTGCTAAGTTAAACGCAAATATCTTAACATTCTACATTCGCAAGAAGAGCAATGCTATAGATTGTAATCGCCTGACAAGTGAGAACCACATTTAGCTAAGGGAGTGGCGAGAAGATTGCAGTAAGCCACTTTCATCGTTAAACTCATCCTTCGCATACACTCCCGAGAGAAAGTTGTGTTTGCGACAAAAGCACTGAGAAGTTGCTCGCCTTAATTAAGTATAAGTTATGGATAATACATTTAAGATCGTTAGATATAAATCATAGCTTAACTTTGAGGGACCGTTTGGCCCACAAATTAGGAGGGGAAAGGAATACAAATAATCCCTCCCGTATTCCCCCTCTTTCCTCACTTAATCCTTCCATTTCCCAACGTAATCCTTCTCTTTCTTTTATTTTCTTCTCATAGCCAAACAATACCAATCCTCATCTCTTCTTCTTCATTCTCTATGCATCCGCTTCGTCTTCTTCATCTGATCGACCACTGGTTCTTTCTTCTTCCCACTTTTCCTTCCACACATTTTGCCCAAATCTATTTCCCCAAAATCAATTTCTCTCTCAACATATTTCCCCAAATTTGACGATTTTTTGAAGGGATACAAGCTCACGGCAGTGGAAGATTTTACAAAACCATTCCTCAATTTAATTTGGAAATTCCAAAATACCAGTACATTGGCAACATTTAGAATCAAAATTCTAAATAAAAAACTAAGCATGCTTTTGAATTAAAAGATACAAAGAACTTACTCTTGTTGACATCTTTGAATCTACAATCTACCGAATTAGGGACACCACTCGTTGAATACCTTCCTATCATCTAGGGTGAGATTAGCTTGTGGAAACCAATTGGAATGGAAAAAGTTTTAAAGAGAAACTATTTTGCATAAAAGTAAAATGATTACTTCTACTTTGTTTAAGAAAAACTATTTTTCTTCTGCGTATTTATAACTCTCTTTCCTTCATGGAGTTGGAAAGGGAGTAGGAGAGAATTATGAGATTCTATTAATTTAAAAAATGTTAAATTAATAAAAATTTCAAATCAACGGATTAATTAATCATGAATCAATTAATTAATAAATAAATAATATTTTATTTAAATCTTATTTAATGAATATCAATCTCTCCAATATCTTATAGTTTTATATTAATTTAATTAAATCAAATTTAGTTAAATTATATTAAACTAAACTATTAATTAATAACTAAATTAAATATCTTCTATTTAATTAAGTTAAATTTGAATCATATTCAAATATAAATTTCTCTCATAATCAAAAATTTTAATATGAATCAAATTCACATCAAATTAATATTTGAATGAAATCCAATTCACATCAAATTAATATTTGAACTTATTCAAGTATTTTCTCTCATAGAATAATTTTGAATTATATCAAAAATTAAATTTATACAATAAAGTTTGATTAAGATCTAAACTTTATATTATAATGTATCACCATACATTATACTAGTTTGTAAAGTAAATTTGAACATTTCACATTACAACAAATATAAATAAACTCCATTACTCTTTATGAGCTAGGAAGATGACCTAATGGACCTACGTGTCAGAAGCTACATGATATGAGATTAATTGGCTAAACTCATTAACCACATTAATCAATATTCGTTAACTGTGTATACATTCCAATAAATACTCACAACTGAATTCTTTACTTACAACTTAATTCTTTCTCACTATAGATATATTTTTGTGTCCACAGATATAGATCAATAGCAGTAAATTAGTTTTTCACGAGTGTTCGCAATACTAATTGGGTCAAATTACCGTTTTACCCTTAGGTTACCTCTAGTTCTTAAATATCAGTGCTCCTCTAATGAATAATTTATTTATGGTCCAACCAGTAAACAAAAATCGCTCTCTTGCCATAGAGAGGGTTGAGCCCTTTATTCAAGTCACAAAGATACCATTTAAGTGAACACTCATCTACTTAACTAAAGTAAGAAATGAGTGAATTTCATCTTGTGTAATTATGTTTCCAGCTCTCCACTTGATCTTGTCTCCAAAATGATAAGCATATAGAGTGGGCAATCTGGCCACTTTCACTTGTACAAATCAAAGGTCAATTAAAAATAAATCTCATTAACCCATCCTTGCCCCGATTCCCCACCCCGCCCGATTAAAAATATAATTAATTAAATATATATAAATTAAATATAAATATAAATATTTATTTATTTAATAATATGTAAAATAGTAAAAAAAAAAAAAATTAATTCTCATTTCCTTATTTTCTTTATTCCATTTCTTTACCTTTTTTTTTCTAATTCCAATTTTCATGTTGTAAACTTGTATATGTATATGTTCGGTCTTGACTTGTGATTTGTAAACTTTTCATAAAAAAATATATCATTGTGTCTTAAGATGTAATTGAAAGCTTTTATTTTATTTTATTTTATTTTTTTGTGTGTAGATTTTTTAATTTTATGGATGAATTTCTAAATGTATCTTCTAATAGTTAATTTTTATTTTTATAAACAATCACTACTAACTGGCAATACTTGACGTCTCTCGTTTTGATATTCTTTACAATTTTAATAAAAACTGTCGAGTAGAAAAAAAACGTCAAGAATATCTAAAAGTAAAAAAATGCATACTTTTTTATTTTTATTTTCAATACTTGACATATTAAAAACGATTAATTTTAATTACTTGACAGTAAAAAACTGTCAAGTAAACTATTTTTTCTTCCATTTCTAAAAACAAAAGTTCTTCCTCTTTTATTTTGGGGAATTGCAAAAAATAGGCCAAAAATTGGGTAGAAAAAGAGTTTTAGGATTGATTGTAAAAAAGTTGAGATTTAGGACAAATTTGGGGTGAAATGACAAAAATACCCTTCTTTAACTTTACTTCACAGCTTTACTCCGGTGTCGTTCATCTCGCAAACATCTTGCAGACATCTCGCAGGTTCTTAAATTCAAATGTTTAATCTAAAATGAAATGAAATTCAAACGTTAAAAGTCACCCTAAACAGCTTTGCAAGTATCTCCAGAGTTTCCAAAATAGTTAATAAGAATAATGTATGTATAAGAAGTAGGTTGAACACCTACGGATTCCATAGTACCTAAAAGCTTTAGTGCATCCTCAATTCTACCTGCCCTCAACAGTCCACGAATAAGTGTGTTATAAGTGGATGAGCTTGGTGAGGATTTTAATCTTCGATGTCCTGTATATCAAACCTCAAAGATACTCATACATAGAGGTAAGCGACTTATTAAAAAATGAGATGATATTGCCATGCAAAATAATCTCTCCCTGGTATTGCAAGATCCCATGTTGCACATAAAACTTCGAATATTGGATGATGAACTTAAGAGGGCAGAAAGAAAATTGATGTCGGTATCACATATACAACAAATGAAAAAATTCCAAGCTTGGGAGAAAGAAATAACAACAATGGTGGCCGCTATGCTCAAAGTCCATGAGCCAAGGGAAGAAGAAGGTGAAGGTAAATTTAATGTAACTTAGTGATGTTTTGGTGTTTTATAAACTACAGATTAAATCATAGTTATTAATTTTGGCTCAATAGATTCTTTGATTGAAGTTATTATTTATTGATGAGTAAGTCTTCTGAGACCATACTTTTGATTAAATATTAATTACAACTTTTATCCTCGTTAATTAGAAACAAAATATAGTTCAAAAAATTAGCTGCTTCATTACAGATAAAATAATGCTGAAAATCTCTTAATTCTATAGAATAAGGAAGGAGAAGGGTGTGTGTGTGTTTTTTTTCAATAATATAGGAGAAGTTGTCCAAAGTGTACAAAAGAGTTCCATTATTCTTTTTTCTACATTTTTGTCTCAGTTCATTTTTGTTCTCTCCCATTTAACCTCATCTATTTTGGTTGTTTATATCTAACTACCACAGATAATAAAGTTCCAGCATTACCTTATTTTTAAATATTTACTAATTAGAAATAACGTAGCATCATATAATCTATCTATGATATTATTTTTCACAGGTCTATTTCCATCAATATTTTCATTCTGGCTTATTCTTGTCATGTTTTGTTGTGGTTGTAGGACCAAGTTTTTGATAAAGAAGTATCTAGCCAAATGTGGATGCTTTTTCCAGGTAAAAATACTTCCTGAATCTCCACCCCTATCACTCATTTATGTTTTCTGTGTTTGTAGGTAAATTGATTAGATTGTTTTACTACTTAGTCAACTTAGGAAAAAGATGGCAACTTCTTTTTCTGCTGCTTCTGTCCTCTACCTATTGTCAACCTATGTCACTTCATAGAGTTAGACCAAGAATCAATGCTCAACCACCATATGACACTAGTAGAAAAATGGTCTACGACGACAGTTATTTACTGTCGCGAATAAAGTCTATGACAGTTATTTTCAGTCATAGAAGCGGGAGTCATGGAAAGTCCTTCCATGACAGTTTTCAAAAACTGTCGCAATAACTTATTTCACGACATAAAATAAATGTCGTTAGTTAGCATTCTACGACATCAAATAACTGTCATATTTTATTTTATGACAATAAATAACTATAATCATTTATGTATTAACGACAGTTAAATAAATGTCGCGAATTCGTTTATTGTGACATGTTTTAAATGTCATGGATATGTCAATCGCGACAGTTTTTTTTTAAAGAAATGTCATTATTTTGCTATTGACGACATTTTTTTTTCTGTCAAAGATAGGACAATCGTGACAATTAATTTTGTAAAAAAAACTATCATTGTTTTGGTATTCACAACAATTAATAACGGTCACAAATTCATATATTACGACATGTTTTTCCTGTTGCAAATTACTCGATTACTACAAATTTTTTCTGTTCTCTTTGCCACTCCGCCATTACACGAACCATTTGAATGACAATAATGTAGCCGACAATGACAATTTTGAATTTATAATTATTGACACCCATATAGAAAAAAATAGCCGACACTTTAATATATATACGCTATAATACAATTTATAATATTCGTACATTTCCAATCAACTTCCAACAATTTACAAGTACGGAATCCTAGCCCTTAATCAAAAAATATTTTAAATTGCATCAGAATACATATAACAAGATTTTCTGCTAAAACATAAACGACCAACCGAGAATGTTCGTCTCTGAAAGTGTTCTTTGAAAGTAAACTCATGAAGTTGTCGATTCCAGTTGAACCTACAAAGACAACATGAATATAAGCATCCATTATAGGACAAGAGAGTAAAACTCGCTTCATTTTTTTTTTTTAAATATGACTTAGGATTCAAATGTGTTTTCAAGGAAGGTGAAAAGTTCACCAAAAAGTTGTGATAAAAGAAGAACAAAAGGTATAGATATAGAAATATAGTCACGAGAAGACACAAGAGTATACATGGAAAGAGGAAAGAAAACATAGAAGAGTAAACATGGGACGATGATGAAAGAAAACATAAAAGAGTAATCACGGGAAGAGGAAAGAAAACATAGAAGCTACCCGAGGTTTTCAGAATTGAAAAGAATCATGGGGGAAGGGGAGAAAAAGGTTGCTTATGCATACAAAAATTGCATAAGAACTGTCCTAACAATCACCCAGTCATTCCACAAAGGATTATCTCACAAAACTTCCTACCAAACAATCCACAAGTGAAGAATGGTGAAAAACTACAATAATGAATGGTAGCAAACAAACATATCAACTAAACTAACGATATGCCAAGAGAACTCTAAATGAAAGAAATGAAGATTTCACAATTAACTTTAACTTAGCTGAATGTCAAGCCAAGAAGATTGTAGCCAAGATTCTTAATTAGTAAGGATTTACATCAAATCATCATTACATAATTCCATGAACAAATGGAGGAATGAGTTAAAAGCATTGATAAAATTTGTTGAGTTAAGAAAGAGTTTTTAAGCAACAATATGCATCATAGCCCAACAAACAGTGGTATTTGCTAATAACAACCTAATGAATTCCTCCCCTGCATCCCAGCCCAGCCATAGAAATTTTATCTCAGCAAATTTAATCCAAATAAATACCTGGTTGAATATTATTGGTAGAATTGGAAGGTAGAATTCAGTAACAAACTAAACAAGTTAATGAGCGAAAAACAAAAATCCGAGAATTATTTGAGAAAATCGTACCTGATACGACCATGTGCATCGAAAAAAAATACCAAAATCCTACATGAAAAATTTAACAGAAAAGATATACCTCCAACTAAAATGTTGTATGATTCTCTATTGAACTAAAAAGTCTCAGCTGAAGCATATCCAACCTATAAATTCAGGAAAACAACATAACAATTAAATCATAAAACCCAAAGAACACATAAATTACTGCAAAAAAAAAATCAGCATAAGCAAAAATATTGATGACAGAAGGAATGACTACAAACAATGAACTATGCATGCTTTACTCTCACATGTGCAAGAAAGAATAATTGATGCCACACATAAAGTCAAAGAATTACAAGTTAATTAAATTTCTAAAACGACATGTCGTGGAGGAGATACAAGTGGTTGTTTTGACATGACATAGAGAAATCAACAACACTGGTGTGGTTAAGAATCACGAGTCAATTCATCTGAATCTGAATCACTAGCATTATAGTCTATCGCAATCAATGTTAGCTTATGAAATTAGCAAGATATGTTGAAAGAGGATGGATAAGATAAGGAAAAGACATTAACAAATAAGAGATTTATATTGTAACAATCAACCTGGATGTTTATCACTAACTTTCCAGACCGACGATCGACTTCTTGATGCTTTTGTCATCTGAATTCTTCCCCAAAATCAAAATACATCAAAATACACTTGACACCTTTAAAATTAGCTTGCTGTAAAATAGAGTAATACAAAAGAAACAGGAAAAAAAAAAAGAAAGCAATGTCACAACCACATATTACTATACAAGTACAAACAATAGAAATAGTGAAACTTTGGTTAAATATGTTCATATTGTGGGTAAAATGAAAGCATTTGAAGAGAAAGGAGAAGAAAATGGCAGTGGAAAGGAGGGGGGAGATTATCTGAGAAGTAGAATGGGGGAAAAATCTGAAAACACGCTTATACCATAATATAAGGCATTGTATATTCATATTTGAAAACACCAAAAAGTTCAGTCCTATAACAGTTCTCAAATGTACTCTTCACAGTTCCACATTTGTTTCTATATTTTTTTTTATAGAATATGAAAGCTAACCTAAACAGTAAAATGTAAAGAGCAAGATAGAAAATGTGGAAGCTTTAAGAGCACATTCAATAACATTTGCCTTTTTATTCTTCTGTTCTAAAAGACTCCTCCAGTTGACACTGATTTTTCTCTACTTTCGAATTAATTTCAACGATAAGATTTTTTAATAATATCTCATATAAGCAAGCACAAAGCAAACACAAACAGTATTTATCAACTAAATTTCTAAAAAAAAAAAAAACAAACAAAATTGAGGAACATGACTAAGAAGTAAAGCAGAGGAAAAGTAGAATACGTTGGAGGTTACCGCAAGATTGGAATAACGGTGCTTCCATTACCACAACCCAACCTTCAAAACTTTACAATACTTCTTACAAGAAACCAGTTCACGGGGAATTCCTTCAACAAATACTGCCTTTCCTGAACCCCAAATATAAAATACTCAAATCACAACCAAACTAAGAGAAACAACAAAGTTAGGTTGCTACGAATACAAAAATGTTCAAATACTAAGGAAAACAAAAACATGATGTAGATAAAAATTGAGAACAAGGAAGGAGGAGCATTCTTCACAGAAAAAAAATTAAAACCAAAGTCAAAAAATATTACAAGAAAGAACTTTACCCAAAATTTTCCGTTCAATCAAATACTAAACAAAAGTCATTTTCTACACCTTTAAAATCCACTTTATTATGTTCATGAATGATAATTTTTATGTGATAGAAATTTGAATAGTTCAAATGTAAACAAAACAAGATTAATGTTACCTTCCCTAGCAGGTTGATCATCCTAGCAATTTAAAATCAGCCCACTAGCTTCATGAATTCATAAATAGAAGTGTTGAAATCACATTAGACAACCATGAATATATATTATACTAGAGTAGAGGCACAACTACTATACATGAGTACCATTACATAGATGTAAAAGAAATGATAATTTTCTTTTTCATTTAATATATAATTTGTAATCTACAAATAAAATTGGTCAGATAGATGATGTTAATCTGCAGCATGGACGCCGATCATGCCAACTCCATGTAAGGAATATATAATTTGTACAATTTCTTCCATCATTTTGATTGAGAAGTACGGGAATCAGATTAAAAAAAACAATGATTTATCATTTTTTTAATGAAAACAACACCTTTCATCATATATCAAAACTAAACAACAAACAAAATCAAGGCCAGTGAACTCATAGATTCATTGATGGGATCGAAAATTTCATCAACTTTTTCTATTTGAGTCTTTGTTCTAGAGATAAATAGGGGCATTAGAGAAAGGAATCTTCTCATTTGTGAACTTTGTGACCGCATCTCCCTCACATGCATGAAGAAAAGTAGAAACCTCTGTAACAAGGAAAAACAATGCTTTTTAGTGATGAATATAGGTGAACTTGTGTGATTCATTTTTAAGACATGAATCTCCAAAGTTCAAACAATCAAGAGAGGGGGAAAGTTCAAATTAGCAGAATCCATCGTTAATTTCGATTATACAAATGGAAATACCAAATAATGGTAGATACGAACCGATGAAGAAGCAACAGATGAAGAAAAAAATTAGCAAATAATTGTAGATACGAACCGATGACTTCAAATGGAAAACCCTCATCACGAAAGCCTCCGCCTCAACGACCACCAAAGCAGCCACCTCCCCTATCATCGTCGCCACGGTCACCTTCTCGATGGCATTTGAAGACGGAACGTGATGGTCGGATTGAGGGTTGATGCCGGAATCGCACAAGGGTTAAAGCTTTCGTTCGGTAAGGGTTTAAGAATCAGGAAAATTTCTTATTTAATAAAATTTTCATTTAAAATGAATTTATTTTAATAAATTAAATAAATTATTTTCTAATCTTTTATGACAACAAATAACTGTCGCGGTAGGCGAAATCCGAAAAATTCCGTCTTTTCCCGTAAAAAACGCGTATTTTGACCTTTTGTGACAGTTTTTTTCTTCTTCTTTCAATTTAGGATATATACAACTGTCATAATAGATAGTTTTTCTTCTAGTGTGATGATAACTCTAATTCTCTCATAGTTTGTTGGTAGTGTTCTTATTAATTGTTTAACATAATTTTGTAGTTGAATTGGCATCCTTTCCAGCTCAACCCTACTGCACCCAAAGAAGGTGTTGTTAAGACTGAATATTACAGGAGTAAGTTTGGAATTCAATCTGAACAGATGGAAGCTCGGATGGCAGAGGTTTTCCTGATGAACAATTATGAAAGCATCTCATTTGTATTCTTTTCTAATCAGTTTGTCACCCTTGAATGCTAAGTTGCTATGCAATTTGGATATCTTTCAAGTGTTTAGGAGTCTTGGACTGAATTATGACACTTCTGGGTTGACGTAAGTGTAAAAGCATCTAGAATAGACTTTGAAAGTAAGATTTTTGCTAACACTTGCATTGTATTTTCAAGGAAAATACTCTAGACAACCATAAGCTTATATATTTGGCAAGTCAACGAGGCTTAGGCAAACAACGTGATCTTGTGGAGGAGTTGTGCATCGAATACTTTACTCAAGGAAAATACATTTCCACATTAGTGATCAGTAACTCAATTGTGACAAAGATTTTAGAATGATATGATTTCTTCAAGATCTTAGGATGATGTGATTTCTGTAATTGTGAACAGCCCTTATTATTACATATACTTTGTGTTTTATGATTAAGAACGATGTTCATAACTCGTTTTGTAATAGAACGATATGTTTCTATGTTTTAAGTATATTGTAATGACCAACTATATGTATATGTCTAATTATATATATGAAATTTGTTAGTTATTTGATTGAAGGTTTAGTTTGATTCAAGAAAGGTAAATAGTTCAATTGATCATGTTGTATACCATTGTTGGACTTCAAAATAGGTGCAATATTATTATATCGGTATTTCAAATTGTATAATTTTTCATTTGAAAGAAAAAAAAAGTCTTGACATGTAAAATGTGTTCTTGACGTTTATAAATTGTCAAGTATATATTTACTTGACGTGTAAAAGCTGTCAAACAAAAAACCCGTTTATTTTTTACATTGGATTACTTGAGGCATAAAAAATGTCAAGTAATCTTATATACTTGACGCCTTTTATCTGTCAGGTATAATTGTACTTGACGCTTAAAAGTTATCAAGTAAACTTCCCTTATTCTGGACACTGGATTACTTGACACATTAAAAAGTGTTAAATTATCAAGTAAACTTTCCTTATTCTGGACACTGGATTACTTGACACATTAAAAAGTGTTAAGTAAACAGATACTTGTTTACTTGACAGTTTTTAAGCATCAAGTATTGCCAGTTTTGTAGTAGTGCTACAATTTGTCATTTTAATGGTTTTAAATAAGAAAATTGATAATATTCTATCGAAAATAAAACAACATTGAAAATGTATATACATTTCAAGTTGTGGATTAAAAATGAGGTTTAACTTTTAAAAAAATGGAGAATATTTCCTGCGAGGAACCCAATCCCTGCGCAATCTCCGTGGGAAATTCCCGCCCCATTCTCCATGGGAAAACTGGTGGAGATGGGGAGTGAGATAGGGCCATAGAAACGGGGACAGGGAGTGAGATCCATGACCTTGCTCCATCCCGTGGACATCTATAACTAAGTTACCTAAGTCATCTTAATGAAATAGAAATCTAACTAGTTAACGAAGTTACATCTAGCGGTTACTATTTCGTGGTCAGTTCTTATGCAAACTCATTGCATAGGATACCCTCACTCGCATTGAACTACAAGAATGCGTTGGATTATCACGTTTATATCAAATACAAAGTGAGTTGTATCCATAGTGTTACCAGGATAAGATATCAAGTCTTATCTCTATATTATAGACTTTTTAAGCTGATCTCGAGCATTGATCCCCATATTTTTCTACATACTGTTCAAGACTCATCAAACAACTTTGGATGTTAGTTTATTGGATTCAGGATATTAAGAAAAAACTAATAATATAATCAATAACATTTATTATAATAATAACATTTTATTAATAACGGTCAATGGATTATATTTATAATTTACGAGTTTTAGGGCATAAATCCCAACAAATTTCTACTTAGACTAAAACTCTAGTCTCTATGGGATGTACATAATAAAGTAATCCTCTAACATTGGAAATGGTAAAATGTACAAGTATATTACATAAAACGTATATATACAAATACAATAAACTAGGACATCCTTATACCTATTACACATCTCTCACTTGCCCTAGATTACCTAAGGTACATAACTTGTAGACCTAGACTTTCTAGATGACCCTTGAACACTTTAGTCGCGAGAGTCTTCGTAAATGGATCAACAATATGCTCCATTATCAACATAATATAAAGTGATGGACATGTTCATGTTTGGAACAACTTCCAATTCTTGCCGGAACTTCTTGAGCCAAACTGCTTCTTTTGCTGCTTCACAAGCAACAACATATTTAGCCTCCATAGTATAGTCTGCAATGCATCTTTGTTTGATGCTACGTCATACCACAACTCTCCTGTTCAGGGTGAACACTGATCCCGACGTGGATTTCTTAGAATCCTTAATGGTTTGAAAATCAGAGTCAATGTATCCTATAAGGATCAAATCCTTAGCTTCATATACTAGCATGTAGTCTCTCGTTCTTCTTACATACTTGAGAATCATTTTAATCACTGTTCAGTGGTCTAACCTTGGGTTGGACGGATATCTACTAGCTATTCCTACTGCATAACAAATGTATGGCCTAGTGCAAAGCCTAACATACATTAAGTTGTCCACAATTGAGGCATAGGGAATGTGTTTCATATCCTCAACTTCTTGAGGTGTCTTAGGACACTGTTCCTTAAACAAGTGAACCATGTGCCTAAAAGGTAATAAACCCTTCTTAAAGTTCTGCATCGAATATCAAACCAACATTTTATCGATATAGGTTGCCTGAGACAGTGCTAGCATTTTATTCTTACGATCTCTGATGATTTGTATCCCAATAACATATTGTGCCTCTCCTAAATCTTTCATTTGGAATTGGACTGCTAGCCAAGTTTTAACGCCATTTAGGTATATTACCAAAGAACAACAACATAATAGGTGTACTCCTTTACCTATTCATGAAAGCATTTGGGAAGAGTTGTCCATGAATTTTATCCCAGGTTTTCCAAAAACTCAAAGGCGGTATGATTCTGTCCTTGTCATAGTTTATCGATTTAGCAAAATGTCTCACTTCTTACCTTGTAGGAAAATATTGGATGTTGTTTATATAACTAATATGTTTTTTTCAAAAATTGGTATGTTTACATGGAATACCCTAGTCCACAGTTTCTGACTGTGATGTCAAGTTCCTAAGTCAATTTTAGAAGACACTTTGAAAAAAACTCAACACAACTCTCAAGTTTAGCACCACTAGTCACCCCCAAACCGATGGACAAATCGAGGTTACAAACATGCCACTTGCTAACCTAATAAGGTGCATTGGAGGAGATAAACCTAGGGAATGAGACCTTATCCTAGCCCAAGCAGAATTTGCTTATAATCATATGAAGAACCGAACAACAGGGAAGTCTCCATTTGAAAATGTGTATACTAAGTTACCTAGACTAACTGTTGATCTTACTAACATACCTTTCAATGTCGATCTTAGCTTTGAAGCTAAAAATATGGCAAAAAGGATAGCAAAGCTCCATAAAGATGTAACCGTCCAAATTGAGAAGATGAACCAAGTGTACAAAAGTCAACCCAATAAACACCAAAGACTTAAAGAATTCAAGGAAGGAGACCTAGTAAGGATTCACCTTTGGAAGGCAAGACTGCCGACTAAAATGTACAGCAAACTACAACCAAAGAAGATATGACCCTATCCAATAATCAAGAGATTTGGAGATAATGCATACAAGATTGATCTCTCCGATCACAAACACATCAACCATATCTTCAATGAGGCTAATATATTTGAGTATTTCCCTCTCGACCGGCTACATCTTTAAACCTAAAACTCGAGGACGAGTTTGCTCTTCTTAAGGGGAAAGTTTTGATGTAATTAGCTAGTTATTGTGCTGTTATGTTAAATATGTAGCTAGTTGCTATGCTGTTATTTTAAATATGTTTATGTCATTTCTGATATATTACTGTTATAATTAGAAGCTTATGTTATTAGCTGACTTTTTAGGTTTTAGTGTAAAAACAGTTAGTTTGTCATTTTGTGGATTTTAATAAAAAAAATCAGAGAAGATTTTTTTTAGCTCAGTTTCGTGTTTTCTGTTCAAGAACACAGACACACACAAACACACCAAGTAATTACACAATGGACTAGAAGGCAAGGTAAGCTTTCTTCATCTAAAAGTAATGAAATCATCCTTGTGTAAGAAAGTCAACGATTAATTTGACTTTGTTGTCCAATCAAAATTCAGGATAAGGAAGTGACAGTGATACGTGGCATTCTTCGGTTATTCTCACCGTCGGGCAGAAATAATCATTTCGGCATGGGAGGCTTCACCGAAGATGGTTATAAATAGGAGAAGTTTGGCCAATTTAAGAGCTACTTTTTCCTTATGTTTTCTTAAGAGGGAATTAGAAGAACTCCTAAGATTTTCAGTAAGCTACCACTAAGGATAAAAGCTCATGATAGCAGAAGAATTTACAGAACTATTCCTCAAACTAATATGGAAATCCCAAAATACCAGTACAATGGCAAAATTTAGAATCGAATCAAAATTTTAAATAAAAACTAAGCATGATCTCAGTTTAAAAGATACAAAAAACTTACTTTTGTTGACATCTCTAAATTTGCAAACTACCGAATTAGGGATACCACCTGTCGGAGACCTTTCTATCCTCTGGGATGAGATTGTTTTGTGGGAACCAATTGGAATGGAAAAAAATTTAGAGATGTTTGAGAGAAACTCTTTTCTTTTTAGAGCAAAAACGTTGGCTTTTTTTCTTGATTAATTCATTAAAGAAAATTGTTTTCTTTTAAATACTTATAAATCTCTTTTCTTCAGGAAAAGGAGTAGAAAAGAATCATGAGATTTTATTAATTTAAAAAATATTAAATTAATAGATATTTCAAATCTGCTAATTAATTAACAATTAATCAATTGGTTAATAATTAATTAAATCATATTTAACTAATATTTCATTTAAATCTTTTTTAATAAATATCTCTCAAATGTCTTATAGATTTATATTAATTTAATCAGATCAAATTTAACTAAATAATATTAAACGAAGTTGTTAATTAATTATTCAATTAATTAATAACTAAATTAAATATCTTATATTTAATTTACGTTAAATTTGAATCATATTCAAATATAAGTTTCTCTCATACCCAATAATTTTAATGTAAATTCAATTCACATTAAATTAATATTTGAACACATTCAAATGTTTTATCTCTCATAAATTAATTTTGAATCATATCCAAAATTAACTTTATAAAATAAAGTTTGATCAACTTTATATCATAATGTATCACTATACATTATACTAATTTTCAAAGTAAATTTGAACATTTTAAATTACAACCAATATAAATAAATATCATTACCCTTAACAAGCTAGGAACGGGACCTAATTGACGTATAGATCAGAAACTACAACAATCTAAGATTAATTGGCTAAACTCATTGACCACATTAATCAATATTCGTTAACTGTGTACACTCCACTAAAGACTCACAGCTGAACTCTTCTCACTGTAGATATATTTTTGTGTCCATGGATATAGACAAATAACAGTAAGTTAGTCCTTCATGAATGTTCATAACACCAGCTGAGTCAATTTACCGTTTTACCCCTGGGTTACCTCTATTCCTTAAATATCAGTGCTTCTCTAATGAACAACTTGTTTATGGTCAAACCAACAAACAAAAATCTCTCTCGTGCCATAGAGAGGATAAGGCCCTTTGTTCAAGTCTTGAAAACATCATTTAAGGGAACACTCATCTACTTACTCTAAAATAAGGAAGGAGTAAATTTCATCTTGTGTAATTATGTTTTTAGCTTCCCACACGGTCATGTCCCGAGTCGGCGATCTGGTCACTCTCCCGAGTACAAATCAAAGGACAATCCCTCGCGAATAGGATTTCATAACACACTCAGAACTTAAACTAAGTTACTTAGGTCATCCTAATGAAATAGAAACATAATTAGTTAACGGAGAGTTACATCTAGTGGTTACTATTTCGCGATCTGATCTTATGCAATCTCATTGCATAAGATACTCTTACTCACATATCAACTGCATGAACGCGTTGAATCATTGTGTTTATATTAAATACAAAGTGAGTTGTATCTATAATGTTACCAAGATAAGGTACCCAACCTTATCTCTATACTATAGACTCTTTAAGCTGATCTCGAACATTGATCCTTGTATGTCTCTACATACTGTTCAAGACTCATTAAATAACTTAGTATGTTAGTTTATTGGATTTGGGTTATTAAGACAAAACTAACAATATAATCAATAACAATTATTACAATAATAACACTTTATTAACAATGGTCAATGAATTATATTTACAATCTACGAGTTTTAGGATATAAATCCCAACAACCACAAGACCAATTTCGAAGAGAATTTGCAAGGAAGTGTAAGAGGACATTGGCTAAAAGCTTAGGCGAGGAAGATATTTAATAAGTAGTTCTTCCTAAAAATGTTTTAAAAAATAAAAGGGTTTTAATGTATTTAAATTCTTAAATGTATTTCTATTTGAAACCCTGAGTTACATAATTTCTCTTATGCTTTCAATCCTTAAAACACATGAGATTTATAAATGAAGTGGATTTGATATGAACTTGAATAATGTGATGAGGTGATCTTCGGTACCTTGTGTGATAAGATGCGTCACACTTGTTATGTATTTTGGTGTGGGATGCCTTATCCTTGTTTTATGATATGGGATAAGATTCCATATTCTAGTTGTTTAAACAGAAGTAGGATGTCTCATACTTTATGTGTGATCTAGCATTGGATGACGCGTTATGAGTGATGGAATTCATGGTGAATTGTTGTTGTGTTGAGATCACTCTACACAGCTGCAATCAACCAAAAAAGTGTGGTAAATGCTTAAGCTGAGAAAAAGATACAAAGATGTAGTTAAATATGTAAAATGATTCTACTATACCATTACATGATATTACAAAGATTATGTTTATAAGCTCACGACTTAAAAGAAAATGATTTCCATGCAATATATATATTTAATGATGAGATTGAATTATGTTAATCACTTGACACATTGAAATGATTTTCCTTAGACTCAATGTTTTATTATTTTAACACATTATTTGTATCGCATGATTTGGCAAAATGATTTATAACGCGTTAAGGCATATTTGACTTATGAAATGTGTTAATAAAAAAACTCCACTCACTATACATTTATGTCTAACATTTCAAATATTTTGTTTTACATCCATGTAGCGAAGGACATCCAAGTCTACGAGGGGTTGACAACTTGTATCAAACCAAAAATTAGTTTCTAGAGAAGAGAAAGGTAAAAGATTAAACTGAGTTTAAAGAGTCCAGGATACATAAATAAATAAAGGTTACATAAATAAAAGAGATATGGAGAGTCAGATTAGCGAGGAAAGTAAGTAAGCAATAACCAGGACACAATTTTGTGGAAAGTCATGTAACAATACTATTTATAGTTAAATGTTAAAATACCAAGGAAAAGAAAATATTATCACTCATGGAAAATAAAAATAAGAATCCTAATGGAGATAACTTTTCGAGCTCCACATCTTTAGAGAATCCATGTATCCGATAGAAGTAGAAGAGTGGATTAATAGAGTCCGGATTAATAGAGTCTGAGAGTGTTATGAGATCATTGATTGTGCTGATGACCAAAAGGTTAAATTAGTTAAATCCATGCTACTAGAGGAAGCGTGAGAATGGTGGAATGAAGTTAAAGAGAAACTAAGCAAGGAAGCATGTCAAGATTAGGATATGTTTCAAGATATGTTTGGTATTATAGGAAGATGAGAATAAAAGAAATGGAAACCTTTATAGGAATATTCATGTCCAAATGGCACTTTTATCCTTTTACATCATACAAAGAAAAATGAGCAATGAGAAGCTTTGACGTGCCATTGCAGTTCAAGCTTCATCTCTTCATGTCAAACCCGGTCCGGTGCAAGGTAGAAGTAGCTAGAAGTAGTCTGAGTCCTTACTAAACTCCATCCATGACACTATCTAGAGCGTTGAAAATTTGAGCAGATAATGTTTTATCAACAACACTAATTATAGTTCTCGACTCCTGGATTTCTATCACACCTTTAGTTAGACCGTGTATGTGGATCACATGAACATCGTTCGGCTCGGCATCAGACATTTCTTGCTGCACAGAACCCTCAATGCCCATTTTTGATAACACGGTCAGAAGTTTTTCCAAATTTGGTTGACCCCAATGTACTAATGGCCTCTGGTACATGGCTACTT
Source organism: Cucumis sativus (assembly GCF_000004075.3). Classification (NCBI taxonomy): domain Eukaryota; kingdom Viridiplantae; phylum Streptophyta; class Magnoliopsida; order Cucurbitales; family Cucurbitaceae; genus Cucumis; species Cucumis sativus. The sequence goes on along the minus strand of NC_026659.2, from coordinate 7,359,637 downwards.
GCGTATTTTCAGAGAACAACTTGAACTTCCCACAATTTAATGAGAGCTCTCCCTTCAATCTTGTGATGTTTATATTTCCTTGATGCAACTTTCGCCAACAGAAACTCATAGCTGAATCTGAAGCAATCTCTAATTCTGAACTGTCTTTCAAGTTTGGTACATGTAAACTTTTGCCTTCAGAGTATGTAAAGACCGTGAATGATTCTGTATTTGTATTGATCAGCCGGCTCAAATTCTCAGGAAGCTACATCAAGTAAAATAAACAGGATGCAAATGTAGGTCCAGAAAATATATAAACTCAAGAATAATAGGAGATAATGCATATATAAAATACACTACCACGACAATTTTTGGCTGCAGGACCTTCAGCAACGGTCGTACCTTCTCCTGCCTTCAAAATAGGATATACAAGCACAAGATATAAAAAAACTAACCAATAGAACTCAAAAATTTCAAAACATTGAAGAAAAACGAAGAGAAAATATTAGTTTTGGTCTCAGTTCACGCCAAGTGTCCTATTAGAAGCTCTCAACTCTAAAAGAATTCTACAAACAATTGTTTGACAGCTCCACGTTTTTTAATTGATGCAACGTGTTGAAGCAAAGATCAAAGTGGATGATAGAACACTAGTATAGTGTTTCTATTTTATTGATATCTCAAACAGAAAATTACAATATTAAAGAACAAACAAGTAAAAGAACCCTTACCCTCTGCCCTTCCTTCCTTGGAAGGAATGTTGCATCCCATTAACTTCACCAAATTCTTCATGCCTTTCTTCCCTCCCCAATTCCCTATTTATAATCATCTAAGTGTCTTATATAACTCACTACCCTTAGCCCTATCTAAATCTAGGTATCTAACATTACTCGAGACTTCAAAAACACCTTGTCCTTAAGGTGTGCTTACAAATATGATCACAAAAATTTACCCCCTCTTCTTTTTTCTTTTTTTTTTTATTACAACTCTTCAAAGTGATATGCTCATCAAGTTTGAAAAAAAAATTCCCTTCAACTTCAAAAAATTCTGGACTCCAAACGGATCCCTTGCCTTCAGCCCATAGCCCAAAATATTCTTCCTTCAGAACCCACAAACCAGCCAATTATTACCGAATCTTCCTTTCCCCACCTTTAGGCACGTTTTTCGTCTCCCCCATTCTTGAAAATCTCCACCCACTTCATCTACACAATAATGGACCTCCACTATTTTATTTATCAAAAGTTGAAGTCCATATAACAAAAGTTGAAGCCCACTAGGAAAAATAAAGCCCAAGATTTTAAGGTTTATTTCTCTTGCCCTATTCTTCTCTCCTATCACTTTCTGCCACGTCATTGGCATCCTTACGTGTGCAACTTCAACTTCTTCACACGATTCTTCCATCTTCCCGATCATCTCTTTGGACCACCGTAGATTGTCATTTGCCAGCGTTTTCTTCCTTCTTCGCATCCAGACGAATGCCACCATCTTCTTTTCCCATCCACTTGTCGACTTTTTCTTTCTCCTTCACATCCAGACGACGGCCGACTTTGACTTCTTTTTCCATCGCAAACAGATAACTTTCGGCTACTTCATTCTCCGTTGCAACCAACCAGTTTCTGTTTCCCTAAGCAACAACTTTTTCTTCACTTGAATCTTCGTTTCAAGGAACATTATTGCTGCATTGATTCCTTTCCCCAAATCATTCTGTTTTACTTTTGGAAATTCCGTTCGACCCCCCAAAAAAATGAATCGAAATCCTTGCCAATAAACACTGGAAATTTGTTAGACCACCACTGTTATTTACTTATAATAGAAGAAAGAAAAATAAATCAGTTAATTAAAAATTAGAAGAGGAAGTTAAGAGAGGAAAGAAGGGGTGACAGTTACTTGGAAGACAGTTACTGGGAAGAAGGAATTAAATCGATGAGAAGGGGAATGGAGAAGGGAGCCAGTTTTGAAGTAAAAGAGGTCTGCAATACTCCTTGAAAGACGGGGGAAGCAGAAGGCTGGTGTTCTGTGTTCTGGTTTGGTTTTTAGTATTTTGTTTTGTGTGTTGTTTTTGGTATTTTGGATTAGGAGGTTTACTTTGCTTGTTGATTGTGAACCGTGTTTTTAAAGGCTCAAGGCGCACTAAGGCGCAATGGTCCTTTGGAGCCTAGGCACAAGGCGCAAGGCGCACAAAAAGGAACAGGCTTTTTTTCAGAAGGCGCACTATATACAAAAAGAAAATATATATATGTACACACACACATGTTGAGCAGAGCAACAACGTATAAAATATAAGTATATAACCAAGGTGGAAATGAGACTTAACTCTAGTTTATAAAAATTATAAAATTAGTTTTCTACCCAAAAAAACAAAGTACAACAGAAAACTACTCTTTGAAATGTATAAATTATTCTTTAAAGCGGAAGCAAAAAGGGAACGGAAGAGGTCGATGAAGACATGCGTTGAAGAAAAGCTGTGCGGGAGAAGAAGAGTCGTTTCTTAACTTTCATGTAATAGGTTTAAAAAACCTATATAATAATTTTTTTTAACTAAAGCCTAGCCCATTAGTTATAAAAAAGCCCACGCTTAATGCGACTTAAGCCTAGGCACGCCTCAAGGAAGGCGTGCGCCTAAGCCGAGCTTTAGTGAAAACGCTTGGCTTCTTCACAAATAAGTCCCATCTGCGCGACTTGAACCTAGGCGTGCGCCTTAGTGAGCCTTTTAAAACACTGATTGTGAATTATCTGTAACGTGACTCATTTTGCTGAGTTTCACAATTTGTTTATTATTGTAAGTTGTGTTTGAATTATCAATATAATAGAAACACTGCATCAGTGTTCTATCAAAATTCTATCTTCTTGAATGTGTTTGGATCACTCATTTCGTCTTTAATTCCTATCATCTTCATTCGTTCTTCATTCTTGGTTTCTTTCGACGGTATATTTCTTCCTTCGACGGTACTGTCCATCGTCAACATTTGACTTGCCGATGTTGTGCTTCCTACACTAACTTTCTTCGCCAAGTCTTTGATGTACTTAATATGTTGTTGTTTCTCTGTTTGATCCTCTAAGCGCTCAATAATCATGTTGCTCGTTTTCGATTCCTCAATTATTTCAAGTATGGATTCTTCACCTTGCTCTACCTTATTCTCACTCATCTTTATTTGGCTGAATGGCTCTTCTGTTTCACTCGTCGTAGATCTCTCACGAATCACGTCTTTAATATATTTCATCAGCGAATCTTCTTTGATATCTCTCCTTTTCGCTTCTTCCCTCTCCTTAAACAACTTTTGGTTTTTTGATTTCTTTCCTTTTTGTTTCTTCCTTCCCTATCATTTCAATCCACTTTAATATCAGCTGGTTGTTTTCCTCGATTTGAATTCTCAACTGCTCCACATTTTTTATTATGGATTTCCGAGTTTTTGTGACTGCCATTTGCCTTCGATCTCCCAGGAAAAGAATGCTCTGATACCAATTTGATAGAACACTGATATAGTGTTTCTATTTTATTGATATCTCAAACAGAAAATTACAATATTAAAGAACAAACAAGTAAAAGAACCCTAACCCTTTGCCCTTCCTTTCTTTCAAGGAATGTTGCAGCCCATTAACTTCACCAAATTCTTCATGCCTTTCTTCCCTCCCCAACTCCCTATTTATAACCATCTAACTGCCTTGTATAACTAACTACCCTTAGCCCTATCTAAACCTAGGTATCTAACAGTGGAATACCAAACATATCAAAGAAAATAAAGCAACTCATATTGTATGCGCACAAGAATATTGGACTAGAGAGAATGAGGAGAAAAATGAACCATACTTTATACCAGATTGGAATGAACATTGAAGGACCTTCATAGACATAGGCTTGAACGGTAAGAGAGAAAGCTCAACATCAAGTCCCTTCTGCATATTATGCGTGGAGTATTAACATCAACGCCACTAAAGATATGCACTCTTGGAAGTAAAAGACAATAGTAAATGTGTGGAATCATAAGCACCTCTAGAACAAGTAAAGAGCTAGGATCCCCACACCAACGTCGAAGCAAGTGGACCACTGGACCAAGTCGTAAGCTCCAGTGAGGACAAAATACAATGCATGGTTCCTGCCAGTTTATTCTACAGAGAGTCCAATTCTCAAAGATTATAATGGTCCAAAACAAAACTTACTACTATATGTTTATATCACTAAGCTGTTAATTATTTATGATAAACAAAAAAAGATTTGTACAAGAGTTCACAATATCCAACCTTCTTAACTCTCAAATTCAATTCTGACAACCGGTAGATAGAAAAAGACTTCAAAGGCACATACTAGATAGCCCTACATTCCTAAGTATTCATCTTACTTACTGTGATTCTTAAAAAACTAAATGAAAATTGAACCAAAATTGTAAAACTGAAAGAACATGTCACAGGAAGAAATTCATAGATTGTACGTTATCTTTGTGTATGAAGATGAAAAGAAATCTTAGGCTAAACCATACAATAATTTGGGTGAATGAATGGCAGGAACGACATGAAGCTTGTTCTCTTTAAGGAGCTCAACAAATGTAAACATCGGCTCTCCAGAAAATAACTGCAACACCAACCATTACGTAAGATTAACATTATACTATGATTTGACAAACAGCTCCAAGTATATTGAAACAACTAAAACAAAAAAATTCAAACCTTATGTTGTCTTTGCCTGCATAGCCATTCTGGTATAGCATTGGCAAATGTCAACAACTCCTCAGCTACAGAAGAAATAAAATATATAGGAACCTACAAATTTAGTGGCATATTCCGTATGAAGAAAGGAATCAACAAATATATAAACTAAGCTTATGCTCTAGAACTCTAATGATATGTACCCTCTATATCCTCTAAGCTCTTACCTTCATGTCAATTATTCAAAGTTTGCTAAATCGGCTAAATGAGAATATCAGCTCTTGATGGATTTCTAAAAAATAACTAACAATATATGTGGAACTAGTTCGTCATTAAAATACAAATAAACCACGGTGGTTAATGAATGGATTCCCATTGCAGACAATTATAGCTTAAATTTGAATTTTGAAGAGTACTATTTAAATATAAAAAGGAAGAATGGAGAAGAGTTTACTAACCTTCAGATCTGAATAATCTAGTGAAGCTGATATCTGCTCTAGAAGTTGCAGGTTTACACCAAGTCGATTGATAGGAATAAGGACTGAACCACCAGATTCAACAGACTGGATAGCACAAGAACAGATAAAATAAAGTTTTTCTGATTCCTCCACTGTCTCAGCAGGATAACTCAATAAATTAGCCAAAGTCTCCTCCTTACTACTAAATAACACAAAAACACACCCTCAGGAAACATATTTGATGAATTGTCCAAGAGAGTGAGAAAAATACTATAGACTTTTCGTGCAAGATACAATATCAAAGCAGAAGCATAAAATACCTGAGAGGCAATAAGGTGTTGTCTATAAGTGATACTCTTGTATCATTCTCTACGTCATTCATAAATGCCAGAGACGAGAAGTCAGAATAAATAATTGTCTCCTTCTGAAGAGCAAGGTAATCAAAATCCATTGCGTTGGAGGAAAAAAAGATAGAACTTGAAATATATGCAATGTCTCTCTTTGGGCAATTAATAGTCCAGTTACAAGAGCCAATTTCAAGACCAGAGCTGAATGCCTTTATAACTAGTGTGCCATTATAACATGTTTCTTCCCCATATCTAAGAGTTTCAACCTTCTGCATGCAATCCTTAACGTCAGCTGCACTGAGAAAAATATCCTTAGTTACATCCAAGGACATTTATGAATAAAGAGTGACAGCAAAATCCATTAATTTTGAGTGGCGACTTCCTTACTTTAGTGTCTTTGGTAATTAACTTAAAAGCTCTTATCAAAAGAATACATTGAAAAGCAACATACATATGATCAAAACCCAAGTTGAGAGTAGAAAGACATAAGTTTCATAAGACTCTAAAACTAAAGTTAGGAAAGCAAAAGAAAACAATATCCAAGAAAAGGAATCTTCACTCCATAACAGACTGTAGAGCTTGTAGAATTCTGAAACAATTCCCACATCAGAGCAACAACGGAAACTTAACAACCCAATTAATAAGGAAACCTTTAGTTGGAAGGCCTTCCTTTAGTAGGGGTGTTTTGGAGGGCTTGTATTTCTGTATGCTTTTGTATTTTTTTTTTTTTTTTTTCATTTTTTCTCAATAAAAGTTGTTTAAATTAAAGAGAGAGAGAGTGAGAGAGCCCAAACCTGATGGTTAGCAAAGGAGAAAGAAATGTAAACTCAATAACAAGGCCCCCAAAGGCTTTGGCTTCAAGGATTCCAACCAAAGGAAGGCCAAGATAATGTCAAGATAATTATATGCAACAAACAAATGCAGTATACAACAGAGTTCAAGTCATGACACCACAGCTGTAAGCTTCCAAATTTAAATCAAATAAAATTCTTATAACAAAGATCGAGAAATGGTTCACAAACACCATCAAAGGAAAAGTATACCAGAACAAAATATAAATCAAAGAAAATTCTTTAATTTCCTTTGTTCATGGACAAGATCCACAATGGTACAATATGAAAATGATTATCAGTTATTAAAAAAATAATAAAATAGATCTTTGTCAATCAGAATAAACAGGCACCCACTACCCAGATCTTCATCTAATTACTTCTGTTTCTGTTTTTGTCTTTCCACTTCCAGCTTGGCTTTAAGAGGCCTATGTAAAAGTATTCGAAGGAATATTAAATAACTATACCTGTACATGGGCATCCAACCGCCAAAATCTGCTCTATCCTGCCCAAAAGCCACTTCTCTTAGCTTATGATGAAGCAAACTTAGATCTTCCTGCCTCATCCACTGTGAGATAGCATCATCTTCCGATCCATAAAACTGTTTGAATTCCATATGCATGGCAATAAGGTCATCCATCATAATTTTTCCAAGCCTGGCAGTTGCTTCAGTCACATATATCTAAGAAAAGGGCAATTAAAAGTATGTGAAATCAAGTTTTCACAGTACCGTGAAACTTATCATGGCCACACAAGATCCAATTCAAAGAAAATAATATAATCTACCTTTGCAGAGAACCCCTTCTCTCGAGTCAAAAAGGGCAGTCCTAGCATGCCCATTGGACTAGAAATCAAAACAATATTAGTGAAAGATGGGTTCCAGAGGCACAAGTTCTTAATGATTTTGTAGCAAGGCTCCGCTTTTATCAAATAACCAACGTCAAGTGGCTTTTCAGTTTCATCAGACACATTATCCAAATCGAGAGAACCATGGCCCAGATGACTTGATGGTTCTTTATCTGAAAGAACATCCAAATCAGATGGAACAGGAGAAAAGATAGAGAGAGCTGAAAAGTCCACAGGGCAGTCAAATTGGATTCGAAATCCACAAACATTGAGCATATGACATGGTGGCATATAGAAGCATCCACCTTTGCTTAAACAAGTCTGAAATAGAAAAAGAAAAAATTATTAGTTATTATAAAAGAAATTAATTTCCATGACTTCACACGTATAAAAGCATTGAACTAATATACCAGATATTAAGAAGCAACTTACAAATTCCATGAGAATCAAGAGAAGTCAAATTTGTCCTTGATGCACCCACACTTAGGGTAAAACAGCCTACATGAGCAAAAAAGTCAGAAATTTGAAAACCATCATAATATGCTTATCTGGCCTCCAGGAAAAAATTAATTTAGAAAATCGCACAAATATGGGTGGTGCGCATCTATCTTTATTTTTTTCCAATTTGGTAAGAAAACTTTCATTGAATGTACAAGAAACCAAAAAGGTTAAACATAAAAGGTTACAAATACATGGACTGAGCGTAAAACCCCAAAATAAACACAATCTAAGGGATCTTATGAAAGCTAAATAGACATTCAATCAAAAACAGATTTTAAACATCAATAAGAAATTCGACAACATAACAGCGCTACTGTAACACGACCAAAATTTTACATTGCCATCTGTTCAAAGAAACACACTCACAACAACATTTAACAACAAACTTTTTCTCAACAAAACTACAAGAGTTCCCATAAAACTAATACTGAAAATATCTATTTAATCAAATTCAACAAAACTTACCAAAACTAAACAGATTCAAACTAATGTAAGCTTAAACACCATAAACCACTAAAGCCTATTACAAACTCTCAACTTAAAGCCAACTAAAAACAAATTTGAATCTAAAACAAAGTTTCAAAATTCCAAATGTGCAAAAGAAAAAAAAATTCATAAAACAAGCAACAAAGTAAAGAAATATTTTTAATGGTTAATCTTTCTCAGGCTCCCTCCTCAGCATCACCAAGATCGTAATACCCATCAACACCAACAAAATCAGGTGAGGGTACACATGTGTACTGGTAAGTAGCCTAGGCCTAAAAGGCCCCTAAACACATACAAGCAACCATTGCAAAATATACAACCAAAGTAGGCAATATTTACATCATGCAAAACTCATGAACTATCTTATCATATACTAGGAAGCCTGGACACCGACACTCTACACACAACACGACACGACAATACACCCAATTTCTAGAACTATAGGACACGACACGTTAGAGACAAGTTATAATTTTTTATTTTTTTAAATAATATATGTGATGATACTTGTAGATAAATTACCCATATATGTTAGAACATAACAATACTTCTTTAAAACATAAATAAAAAGTACATCAGTTGTCTGAATTCATTAAAATGTTCCAAACTACAATACAAATACAAAATCCTAAATAGAGATCACACTTTCATCACTATGAGTATTGGTATATGTAGACATGGACGAAGATGCCATCTAGTATAAAAAGATAGAATGAATTCATTAAAAAAATGTTCTCAAAACAAAAACAATAAAATACACGTTTCCAAAGAACACATTGTCTCCCAAATTTGATTAAACCAAAACAAAATGTAAAAACGTGGATGATTGACTACTTTTGGTAGATGTAGCCGTAGAGGAAGATGCCATCTAGTATAAAAAAAATAGAATGAATTCATTAAATAATGTTCTCAAAACAAAAACATGAAGATACACCTTTCCAAAGAACACATCATGTCTCTCAAATCTGATTAAACCAAAAATTCCAGAGAATATTCCAAAAACTCACACCATATATGTACAAATTCCATATCAAATAAATACAAAAAATACATAAATTTTTTTAAAAAGAAATACACCACAAAAGCCCAAGGCCTAAACCATGTCTCATACAAATTTCAGCATCTCCTTTGGACTACATATAAAAATGAATAAAAAAACATACATACAGATATATGTACACACACACACACATATTATATATATTCAGTCAAAACAGTTGAAACATTCCTCAAAGGTAGATATACAAAAAAAAAGGGGGAAAAACCTTTAAACCGAGACAGCAAGTAACCAAAACGAAGGGCAAGCGCGGCTGGTCTGATCGGATTTACAGTCTCTGGCGTCGTCTGATTGTAGAGGGTGAGCGGCGATCGCCGCTTCCGTCTGATCGGAAGGGAGGGGCCGAACGTTGGAGATTGGAGAGCACTAGAGCAAAGTGAAAAGTGCGATTTGATTTTGACAAAAGGGGCTGGACGTTGAATATTATGGGCCTGTTTGCCCAAGGATTTACCAAGTTCACTCCATTGTTTGGCCCACAAATTTGTTTAAGAAAGATTTAGACAAATTAATTAGGAAATTTCACAAATATCCTAAGTTATTTTTTTTTATTAAGTTTTTCTATACTTGTAGTATAATTATAATCTTATCATACTTATAAATTTATATATAATTTTTAAATTAAATTCAAATTATTCCCTTATTTATATTATACTAATTTAAATAATAAATTTATTATTTAGTCTATTAATTAATGTATAACTTTATTATAAAATTAATTAGAAATGTTTTATTAATATAAAATAAATATTGTCTAAATATAGAATAATTAAATAATTAAATATAACATTATCTCATTATTTTCGTCACTCGTTAAGTGAAAAAAGTTCCAACATTGGCGAGAACTTTGACTTCTTCATCATTTAATTTCGGTTGTTTCGTTTTCAATATTGTTCCTCAGTTTATTTCAAAATTTTGTTTTCTTTAAACTTCTTATTACTTGTCTTCCTTAATTACTTTCATTTTTTATTTCTTCAAATTTCGATTTTTTTTCAAAATTCGTACTTTACCTAAATTTTGTTTATACATATATACAACATCACATATATAATTATATATGGTAAGACGTTCGAATTCTTTCATTCGTTAATTTTTTTTTTTTTTTTTTTGTTATTTTGTTTATCACATAAACTACATCATTCCAACAGAATATTGATTTAAATTATATGTATATATATAGTAAATATTACTAAAATAGTAGTAAACGACACATTCTCAATATATCTCTAATATACGGGGAGTATATCATACATACATATTATCACGTTATATATATTTTAAAGGATCAATATATACTTTAATATATTTGTAAGTTATTATAGTTTTGTTAAGTGATTTAGTTTATATATACCTATCTTATTTACAACATTGTTTATGATCATTGTTGTTTGTGTTTCATGTTACGGTAAGAAATTTATATCTTTAATATACACTATATTATAACAAATATACTCCAAAAAAATACTATTTAATATGTCATACATGCAATTTCTCATACAAAATACTAGAGAATATATCATATGTATTCCTATTAACATAAATAATATTCATATAACATCATCAAATTTAATTCATTTTACTAACGTTATATTTTACATATACTTATCATAAACATTTAGTTCTAAAATACACACAATGACTGACATTTATACTCATGAAATACAAAATTACTGATCATAAACATTTATGTCAATAATGTACACTTTCTTATTCCAAATATACTTATAATATACCTAGTAAACATTTTATCTCCATTAAACCAAAATCTTATAAAGTTTATGGAATAACGAACACGATAGTATAATATACTCTATCATATTAAAAATATGTTCATATAACGTTTCAGTGTTTCCATACTACTAGCGACATAACAATTCATCATAATATAAATTACACAAAGTTTTCAAAAAAGTCTAATTTTTACTTCAACACATAACTTTTAGCATTAAATTTATTCTATTCAATTTCAAATTCCTAAAGTTTTTGTGATAACAATTTGAAAATTGGTCATTCAAATGGTTGACTATTGAGCTCTAATTTTTCTTCCTTTGGCTGCAAATCCAAATTTTGTTGTAAAGGGTGACCTCATTATCTTTAATGATTGATTTCCTCTCCCCGGGCTCCTCCTCAAAGCTTGATTGTAAGCAAAAATTATCTCTTTTGCCTGATTATTCATGTCAATCTTATAATGATATATAAAATATATTATGTTATATATTTAAAATATTTATGTTATACATACATTAATTGTTTATGATTAGATTTATTATAGCTAGCATGTTTTCTGACTTTCTAATTGGATTCATGGCAATCTAATGTAATATTCTTATCTATGTAAAGTCTTGGAATTGATTGTATAGAGTTTTGCAACTATATTTGATGAATATCGTTGATCATATATATATTTATGAAACTGTTGCTGGACAACTATACAAGACTATTAGATCAGCACACAATACATGAACAAAAATATAATTGAATTACAATTTTTTTTTTAAATATTGAAACATGCTTGATGGTTTTAAAATGTTATAAACAAGTGCATTCTTGATGGTTTTAAAATGTCATAAACAAGTGCATTCTTGACAGTTTTAAAATGTCATAAACATGTACATTCTTGACGGTTTTAAAACGTCATAAACAAGTGCATTCTTAACAGATTTAAAATGTCATAAACAAGTTCATTCTTGACGGTTTTAAAATGTCATGAAAATATGTATATTTGACGTTTATAAAACGTCAACATTCACTATTCTTGACATTTTTATCAACCGTCAAGAACTTTGGCTTTCTTGACACTGGCTTCAACGACGTTTTTAAAATCGTCAAGAATAGGGTCACTTGACAGTTTAAAAACGTCAAGAGAGCCTGTTTTTGTAGTAGTGTTTTTTCATCTCCTCTTTGCTAATTATGATTATGCTCGTGTATATATACCTATAGAGCAAGTAATATATATATAAAACATCAATACAGTAACATCTTACAAACAGTTAATATTAAATATACATTCACGTCATCAATAATGATTAGATCATGTTCGTTTTATCTAATCTTCCTACTCTTCGACCCAAGACATCTTTCACTTCTTCTAACCATTTTCGACTCTACATTTAAATAAAATTTTATAAAACTAACTATCATTTAACATATGCAAACCATAATGCATTTTAAATCAACACAGTAAGGTTTTGTTACATATGTAAATTAAATCACAATGTAAGTTAAATAAACATAGAGTACGTTTTTGTTACGTCTTAAAATGTATCACAATGGAAGAATTTTGGTGACTTTGAAACTTAATAAACCCTAGAATGTATCACGTTCAAAACTACATTTTCGTTTGTTTGCCTATTTAATCGAATATCTAAAATATATCTAATGTTTCATATGTTTTGAATCTATACAGTACTAACCTCAAAATTTAGATCCAGGATCTGTTAGAAAAGTTCTATATTTTTCGACCGTCAAAAGTCTTCTTCTTCACCGTCGAAATCTTTCAAATTTCTTAGTACAAACCGTAACCCATGTTGGCTTATGCGAGTATAATGGAAAGAGTAGACCACAATTTTCGTAGAATGAAAGTATTAAACATTTTTTACTTCTTTCCAAAACTGTAACCCATAAAATTTTTCATTTATATTTTTGTTTTAAATCAATTAAATAATAGAAATGAGTGTTAAAGTAATTTGAATCATACATTAATGTAATATATATGCTCATTTATGATATATGTAAAATTTATTAGAAATTTGAGTGTTTCACGTAATATCATGTAGAAATTTGAGTGTTTCATGTAATATCATGTAGAAATTTAAGCAAGATTAGTTAAAAGATGGTTTGTTTTAATGATCAGGGGTTATTATAATCTCCAACAAACCAATTAACTCCTCAACCCTACGTCTACTCCACCGCTTTCTCTTCTCTTCTGTGGTTTGCATTTCCACTTCTCTCATTCATGTCCTTCCAATTTTTTCCAATAGTGTCAGTCATTGGAAACTGCTTAAGAACCTTAGGTTGAGAAGAATCCACACAACTCTCTGCAATTTCAAGCTCACTATCATTTGTCTCTTTCTCACCGTCGTCGTCCGTCGCGGCACCATCTGCCCCCGCAAGTTCGGAACTCCCGACCTGTGCAACCGTCTCCTTTGCCTCTCAGTGTTCCTTCTTTTAATTTTCCTTAGCCTACGGTTTCCTCCTCACGCTCGTCACGAGTCGTCTTTCAGTCCTTCGCATCTTGCCATTGATCGCCGGCGAGAAAACTTTTTCCGTTCATCCTCTCTCAGATTCACATAGTTGGGTTTTACCATTGTCAGATTCACATAGTTGGGTTTCACTTTCACCACCGCCAAGATTCACATAGTTGGGTGTCTTTGTTGTTTTGTAATTTTTTGTTGAAATGTGTGGTCTTTTTTCTTTCTTTCTAACTTCCTCTCAGTAATGCTTTGCTGGGATAGACAAACAAAAGCTTCCCTGGAAGTACATTCTGAATAAATTGACCACTAGATTGCCTCTCCTTTTCGTTTTCAATAATTTGACCAGTTTGAAGTTTGAACTTTTTTCAATGGGAAGGAAATGAATGAAGGCAGGATTTTAAGATTTATGGGTGGGTTAGTGTTGGCAATTTAAGAATTATAATAGTCTTACTACAAAGAGAGAAAGAAATTATGAAAAATCTTATCCTTCTATAATCCTTCCATAAATGTGGAGCGGGTCCAGTCCCATAGTGCTAGAGCCAAACCCTCTTAAACTCCCCTAAGAGGTTGGGTGTGAGAGGCCCATAAGGAAAACTCTTATTTTTATATTCTTATGGCTTATTTAAAAATTATATTTGACTGTAGTATTAGACTCAAGGAGAATAAATTAAAATTAAGTTCAATTTTTTTGTTGGGAAGTCAAACCTTATGAGAAAGGTGAATTTTAAGGGGAAGAAAATTTCAAATTAGTTTTTTTTTTTTTTTTTTTTTTTGTCATCTACCCAATTTCCCTAATATTTTTTCTATACCATTTTAAGAGAATTTATGGTCAATAAAAAGTAATTATGTAAAATGATGAGAAGATTAAAAATGTGATCTAATTAATATAACAAAAATAGATGTCAAATGATAATATTATATATATATATTAGAGTATTAATTAATTTATACATAAGACAATGAAAATGTATATTTAGTTAAAAAGAATTATAGGATTGCTTCCTCCTTTTGAATTTATCCCATCCTTTTGGTAGATGTTTAGATATATTTGTGCGAGTGGGAAGAGGGGTTGCCCACTACGTAGTACAAAAGGACTTGTTATTTGACAATTACCTTTTATCATGAAGGCCACTAAGGCAACTGAACCTCTTCTTGTCCAGCTCCTTCGATTTTGCGCAATTGATAGGTGTAAATTAGATTCATTATCTTAAATATCCTATCTCAAACCCCTCCTTGCATAATCAATTAGCTCGTTGGTGTGTCATTGAGGTTTTAACTTTGCGACTATGTTACACAATAAGTATGGTCATTGCATGCTAGATGCTTACTATGTCTCTAAGTTAGGATTGTGCAATAAAAAGCACATTCCTTATTCCTCGCGTAACTACTATATTTGCATTAAGTACAAGTTTTTCTATCATTTATCTAAGTTTAAGTGAAGTAATAGATTTTATGGATAAGTCAGGGTCGAAACACAAGAAATTTCTACCCGGCTATAGTTATAAAGTCCACTTCTCATCTAGGTGGTGTACAATATCTATACAGTGTAAGGTAAAAGTATGTATAAGTATTAAATTCTACTATTTACACTAGAGATTTTGTAAAAGGTGGCATGGAATGACGTGGTGATGGAAAGTGAATTAACTTGTATTAAGAAAGTATGAAGGAATGTCTCCGCGTTGTAAGCAGTTAAGCCATGCGATAGTACTTGATTGGATAAAGATCAGTTAATCATCTTCTAATTAAGGTGAACACTTCTTAGTGCCTAAACGCCACTTACTCGCCTCTGGGGATGCAAATAATAAAGATAAACTAAGTGATAGCTATCTAGAGTTTGTTACTTGTAAGACTTACATTGCCTCTTTTTTAATGGTGACAGCCTCTCAGTGCCAAATTACCACACATGTTCTCCTTTTGGGACACAAATGATAGAGGTTTAATTGCCAGGATGGAGAGTTTGTTTACAAACTTCTTCTTGTGGGCGTTTAGCCATGTCCTTGCTATTTACCCTCTCGAGTAGTTGGCGATAAACGTTGGCCATGTGATGAAGTAAAGCTCAGCTAAACGCGATAAACCATATAAGTAAAGACCTCTTATCAAGAACTTATCACAAACATAACTACTTATAACACTTCAACAGATGAATAGTAAAAAAATGATAGATTAACAGAGAATTAAGATGCAATGTATTGAAAGTTGTAGGCCTTTCGGCCATTGTACAATGTAAAAGAAACATTACAAAGAAAGTAAAACAATGGAAAGTAAGAAGGGAGTCGAGCCGCATAATGCCTAAGTATTCTTTGGCTCTTTTATAAGTTAGGGGGAAGAAGATGATGAATTCTCTCTCCAATCTCTCTCTTAGCTCTCACTCATAAGGTTGATCGTAGAAGAGGTGAAAGAGCTTGTACAGAAAGAGAAATGCTAGTCCTCTCCACGGGCTCATATGGAGCTCTCTAAGGTTTGTTCCATTTAGACCAGCCAAGTTTACATGGTAGGGAAGGAGGCTTTATGTAACGACTCAACCCTTTATATTGAGCTGAAGTCATTACCTAGTAAAACAAATAAAAACTTTTTATTTAGAATAAAGAAAACAATAAGTTTTAAAAGAACGCTTCAAATATTAATTCATAAAATATAAGTAAATTATGTAAAGAAACTGATAATTAAAACATTAGTTAAAATACTAGTTCAGGCCCTCTATAAATTAAAAGAAATATCTAAAAGTAAACATGAATTTTGAAATAAATTTCTGAAAATAAAATGCAAAAGAACACTTAAATGGTTTTCTATGGCAAGCTAGAGTCACTTCTTGTCATTCGTCAGCTTGCCTCTACCTTAGCCTATAAAATTAAACATATAAAGGGTGAGTATATTAGTAAGAGACCTACTATTAGTCTCGCTAGATGCCGGTTAAATTCCCGTTAGTGCCATGTAAGAAAGTACGGTCTAAATATTGTGCTCCCGAAAGCACGCTATCTAGTGATCCTTTAGGAAAGCATATGGGCTCTTGGTGATTCCGAAAGAACACCCTAAAGGAGAGTCGGACGATAAGTGATCCCGTCAAATCACACATAAAACTGGCCATACATGCATAAATAGGTGGTGATCCCAAGAGACACCCATATGGTACGACTCTAACAGTAAATCTAATATAACATCATAGCCTATATAAATATATCATATCATAAATACTGTAACTCAGTCAATCATAACTCAATCATATCATGTTTAATCATAAAATTTCTCAATTACAATGTATCACGATCATAATGTCTCAATCATACAAGTTTCTCTTAACTACATTAGTACATGATACAAAATATGCATGCAACTTTAATGTGGGGATCTAATAGGAAAATCCAATAACAATTTCTTGGTTGAGAGTCAAATTTCCAATTACAATACTAAACATAAACACACAAAAAAATTAATAATTTTGTTAGCTATCACTCATCTATTTAATTAGACATCCAAACTTAACCAAACTTACCATAGGACTAAGATTGAATCCAACACAACCTTGAATGGGAAATTACACAATTCCAATCTTTCATCAAGATAGTCAGCCTTCAAGTAAAACAAGGTTTCCAACTTAAATCCATAACTCAAACTTCTTGAATTAAATTATTTGAGAAAAATAAGTATCCGATGGGAGTACCAAACCCATAAAAAAAAACTTACCAAAACAAATGACCAATAGTAGGTGATTGACTTAAACTGATTTACTGCAAGAAATCAGCTCGTGAAGGGGGTCACTCGAAGGGACGGACGACTTGGAGAGAAGGGATCTAGCACGACTTATGAAGAAGAGGAATGGAAAGGCTCGACTCGGGTGAAGAATGCGGCTCACGCATGCGGCTTAGAACAAAGAACGACTCGGATCAAGACGGTTGACTATGTAGGCTACGTGCGGCTACCGAGACGGGAACCATCGATGTCATAAGCTTCCATACAAAGAGAGACTGATGGCGGACGAAGGAAAATGAATGAAGGAGGAGAGCTTCGGCTTCGGCTTTGCTGTGACGGACGAAGAGAGGGCAACGTGACTGAGACCCACACATTTGATGCCAGTGGACGGAGGTTGACAGAGATGGCAATGGTGTCGTCGACGACGGTGATGCACGATGACGGTAGAAAGTTGAAGCGACATCAAGAAATCTAGTGGCTAGGGTTTGAGAGTGAAGGAGGGATTGGAGGAAGATGAAGTGCAAGCATTTCAATGTTCTTTTAAAATAGAATAATATTGATAATAAATATTATTATTAAATTTATTTCCCTTTTTCTTGCAAATAACCCAAACAACTTTTTCTCTTATCTCCTTTAACATTTTCAAAATACAATATATTTTCAAAATAATTATATTTTTCATGATATAATTATTTTTCTTTCCCTCCAAAAATTTCCTTAAAATACTGATTATTTACAATTATTTCTCTTTAACAATTATATTATCCCCATAATATAATTATTTTTTAACATTCCATAACTTTATATATATATATATATATTTAATTTCTCTCTCGGTTTGCATGAAGTTAAAAATAAATTCAACTTTTCACCTTCTTCCTCACAAAGAACGTGAACCCTAGCACCAACCGGTTACTCCTACCGTTGATCAACACCATTCGTGGTAGACCCTCTTTGTCGTCGTCCATGGACGTTCAGAAGAAGTTGGTCCATCCACACTAAACGTAGCCAGTCAGAGTTCTTCGTCCCGCGTCTTTCGTCGAGCTTAGTCCTTCGCGTGTTGTTCGCCGACAACCTTCCTCTTCGTCGTTTGTCCATGTCGTAGGTTTTGTCCAGCCGAGTCTATTCCTCCATCCCAACTGAGACGCGCGCTCCGTCCAAGCCATTCGAGTCATCTTCTTCTACCTAACCGAGCCACATCCCTTCTCCAAGCCAATCTTCATCTATGTTATCATTTGAGCCATTTAGGGTGAGTTTTGATTAGGTTTTTGTATGTCCATCAAATCTTAAATTATTCGTCTAATATAAATTGGTTTTGGATTAAGTTCGGTTATTTTCTTAAATTGGACTTTAAGTTTTCCCCAAATTGGTTTCGAGTTGAGTAAGTGGATTTGAAAGAATTTGTGGGGACAATAACAAATCAATTTTTATTAATTAAGTTGTTGAATTTTTCTCTAGAACTGGTTTGTTGGAAAATCTTTGACTATTAGCTAGTAATTAATTGTGTTAGCTAATCTCAACGTAAAAGATTTTACTATTAGACCTTAATTAAATTTTAAGAGCGGTATGTATTTTGTGATTATGCATTGATAGTAGTTGAAAATCCATAATGAGATGTGGTTGTTGGCTGATGTTACATAAGCTTGATTAATGAATTTCATGCTTTATGAGCTGTTATGACCGATGATTCATGCAATGTTATGATGATTATTACATACTTTCGCATTGTGGTGTGTCTGTTAACTTTGTTTATTAAAATTTTTAGCCCACATGTATTGTGTTCCTATCTCTGGGGTCACTCGCATGACTAGAGGTGTTCCTATTGGACCACTCGCACGATTTAGTGGTGTACCTACAAATTACATGCACGGTTAGAGGAAATTTATCACTATGTATAAGGGGTCACTCGCACGACTAGGAGTGTTCCAATGGGACCACTCGTTGTGTATCTACGTATTACAAACATGTTTATGGAGTGTGTATCTACGTATTACAAACATGCTTTTCATATTTTGTGAGAATTATTTTTACAAATGTCTCAATTAAAAAATATGAAAATTGTTCAACAAAATCTTAATTAATTGTAGATTGGTGAGAAAATGTGGTAGAAGGAGAATGTATACTATTATCAAGAAAGTATATTATTAAATATTGGAATCTCATTAATATTTTGTATTTTTATGAGATCCACCAAAGGTCTCTATGTATGGGCAAAGGGCCAAGTTGTGAATTACATGTACACTAATAGAGCGTAATTTTGAGATACATTGACAACAAATTAGATAATAATTCTTTTATGGCAGCGGAAACTAAAAATATAAATACGTAGGACACATGGAGTAGATGGATGAATGCCATTTGTTTCTTGATCTAACGTCTATTATTAATATAAATAACAACCAGCCATTATTAAAAGGGATAAAAAATCAAGCAAGCTCAATCACATAAATTTTTTGAAACAGACATATTTCTTAATCTATTTAAAAGAATATATTAAACTCCCTTTCTTAAAAAAAAACAAAAAAAGTTATATATTAAATTATACTTGGTTATCTTTAATTTTGTTTAATTATATTAGCTAATAATTGAGAGAGATATTTTGGCGTAGGGCTTTTTGTAATGGGAATATATATGTTTGAAGGCATCAATTGCGGGACTATTTTTTGCGGGACTATTTTTTTTTTGTTGCAAAGGATAATAAATGTCGGGGTGGGAATTTGAACTCAGGACCTTTGTCTACAGGAATATACAGGTACCTCAATGTTGGCGGTCTATCTCTTTTTCACTCTACGAACACTTCAATATTATATTCTTAATTTTTCTTTTTATTATGGTCAATTATTTGTTGATTTTAGACGTTGTCTAATAATTTATTTGATTTTGTGTGTTTAGTATTTTTTAAGAAAAATTAAACTTATATAAGCATTCATTCTACCCTTCAACTCTTGTTTTATTATCTTTTTTTTTATCAATACTATAAAAAGTAAAAAAAACTAAAAAATAGTTTTTAAAAATTTGATTTTGTTTTTGCAATTTAGCCATGAATTCAACTCTGGAAAGAAAGAAATATGCAAATCATTATCAAATCATGAGAAATAGGCCTGATCGTTATAAAAATGTTTGAGAATAGGTGTAACACTCAAAAACTATTAAGGTAATTTTAAATTTTTATGTTGAATTTTGGGTGATAATTGAGAATTTGTTTGAATTTGTGAAAATTAAGTATTTTGGAAGTATATTTAATTAATTATTGAGATTGAAAATTTTGGTTTTATTCAATTGGTTTTGTTAAAGATTGTGTGATTTTGGTAAGATTTAAGGATAATGGTGAATTATTTTGTGTATTTAAGTAGGAGATGAAAGATTTATAATAATTTTATTTACGGGAGAAAAATGTAATTATTAAGGATGATTTTTGGGAAGATAAAAAGAGAGATGAGAAGAACTCATCTATTTATAGACTTAGAAGAATATTTGTATCTTCAAGAAACTTAAGCTACAAGTGTAGTCTAATCTCTAGAAGTTATAGATATTTTTTATTGTTTGGGAGAAATCTCTCGGGGTCTTTAATAAAGTTTATGAACTCTTTATAAGTTAAAAGTTTATGAACTCTTTATGAGTTAAATAAACATGTTTATGAACACCACCAAAGTAAAAAAGTCATCTATTTATAGAATTTTTTGGTGGATTATATAAGTTTGGACTTGGTTGGTCCCTTGGATTAGACCCCTTAAGCTCGATCATATGAATTTGGGCCTTATGTAACATTTAGGTTAAATTAAACTTTTTTCCAAATACATAATAGAGATAAATGTGAGAATGACAAAATAATAGAGTACATTTTGGAAAATAGCAAACCTAAAAAATAATTTGATATTTTGCAAAACCGCATAAGATAGATATTTTTTGATAATTTTTCAACTGATTTTACCCCTTGATATACTGAATGTCATTTTTTGGTTACAATGTATTTGTGTGCATCGTAAAACAATAGAATATAACACAGAATTATGATTACAGTGTATTTGCATATCATTCAATTTTATAATAATATTAAATAAATATTTATTTTCTCTATTGATCTCATTTAATGAAATTATGCTAGATTCATGCCTTCAATTTATAAGAGATTATCCTATTTATACATTCAAATCAAATCCTTAACAGTTTATTTTTATTAATATATATATTATAATACATATTTAATTCACACCATTTAATTCACACTATTAAATCATTAATAATGCTATTGCTTCATTGTGGGTTTCGTTGGAAGATTCCAAAATTTGAACTTAAAATAATATCTTTTAACTAAAATTATACATTTTATATAATAACAACTTTATATAAATGGTTTATCTTCCCTATAATTATGCATATAGCAATTATTCCATAAACGGGTTGACCATATTAGTAATAATAAATTGTTAAACATTATTTTATGGAATAAATGTTAATATAACGACAATGCAATCCTTTTATGGGAATAAGATGATAAAATTTTCATTAAACTAATGATACACACGTTAAATCCATCGAGATTATGGGAATAAAATCTTTTTATATAATTATCGTTAAATGAGGTATATTTTCCATATATATTATTTACTATCATTTAAAATTTGATTTTAAAGTTTGATTTTAAACCACAAAAACACTAAAAAATATTATTCAAATGACAATATCCCAAAAAAGCCGTGAGAATAATATAAGTTTTATATGAAATTATTTAATTGTACCAATTTTCCTATACAATATTTTAATCAGACTTTTATTTTGAGGTACAAAAGTATTCTAATGAATTTTTTTCAGTTTTGGAATTCTTTCATGGCAGCTGTCCAATTTATTGTTCGCATTTATCGTACGTCTGTTTTGGAATTCTTTCACAGCAATTGTCGACTGTCTTGGAATTCCTTTACCTTTATCGTCTACCGCTTCTTATAATGGCAATGCAACGTGTGAAGACTTTTTTTTTTATGGTAGATGGATGGAATCTTCTCGATATATTGACTACCGTGTGGTTGATGTATTTGTTCCATGCTCAATTTTATTTCAAGAATTCTTACAGTGCATTCAAGATAGACTTTTTCCATCCTTACATATTTCTGTGTGTCGCATTACTCTTTATTGGGATGGATGCAATAGTTCGAATCTTATTCGGATTGTTGAAGACAAGGACGTGTATTGGCTTATGTTGGTTATGTCGAAATTCTGTGACAATGATTTTGTTTTGGTTGTTGATTCTGCACCTGCTGGGTCGGTCGAAAATACACCCTGTTTCAATAACGAAGTAAATACACAACAACCTACACACAATGTATCGCATATTATTGATGTTGATTCCTTTGATTCACCAAATGATGTAGTACCTATTAAGGTTGGAGTAAAGTTCAGAACTAAGTCAATACTGAAGAAAGCGATTTATATGTTGGCTGTGAACAATAGTTTTGAATTTGTTACAGTTAGGTCCAACAACACATCGTTTGACAGTCGATGCAAAGATCTGTCGTGTTCATGGTATTTACGTGCTTCTGTGTAAAAAAAAGTGATATTTGAATTGTTTGTAAGTTTATGGATACACACTAGTGTGTCGTTGACATTGTTAAAAATGATCACAGGTGAGCAACATCCTAGATTGTTTCTGAGTGTACGAAGTCATTTTTTAAAATGAAAGACAAGGCTCCATGTCACTCGTTTGATGTTATTAATTGCATGAAGATTAATCGCAGGGTAAATATAAGTTATGATAAGGCCTGAAGAGGATGTGAGATTGGATTGAATTCCATTAGGGGTATCCTGGAGGACTCATATGCAATGTTGGCGGCATTCACAGATGCATTGATTAGGAATAACCCAAGTATAATTTATACATCAAATACTGTGTATTTGCTATTAGATATTTTACTCATTTTGGAAACACACTGTAATTCTAATATCACATTTATTGCATATTTACTAAGAACATATACGGCTGAAGAATCAGACAATGATAGTTCAAGCTATTTCAAGAAGAAAAAATAAGTTACAACTATAAGTGATTATCTGCATATCAAATCTGTTGTAAATTCAGTTTCATACTATTGGTGGATCAAAGACCTTCTACTGTAGGTCCTTCCATTTTGGTTGTGTGTCTGTTGCCCAATTTATTTTCTAGGGCAATTCATTTGAGATCTGTGTTGCAAAAAATTTTGGTGGTGTACTCAATGTTGGAGTTACCTCGTACACCAAAACTAGGATAAAAACAATGAACCCTCCCATCGATAACCCTGTTTGTCCTTTACTACACACAATCCTATTCATAAATTCTAATAGTAGGTCAAAAGCTACCATTCTCCAAGGATAACTATCGAACAGTTCATCATCATCTACCATTAAGATATTGCCACTCAATACTCAAAGACTCTTGTCTTGGTAGTAGAAAGCTCTCCAGGATGTATAACTTGGCCATTTGTATTCTGTCCTCATCTGTTCCAACTGTGCTTATATTGAACATAGTGTTCAAATAATGCATTGTCATCGATTTTAGGGTCTCAAAATAAATCATTTTCAGCCTTCACCCACCTTTTATATCTTCTGTATTAAGTTCTGGTATTCCACTGCAGTTTAGGCTTGTTATCAAGGCAAAATCCCTCAGTCCAAATTCAGTACCCTACCCCTTATTAGAAATGTAACTGGGTGATCGATTTTGGCTTGCACATACGCTGAATTAGGTGCAACAATAATTGAGATGATTGGTTTGTTATAGAAAATTTAAGAAAATGGCCAAATAACCCCTCACTAAATCTAGAGGGCAATCTTTCCCCAAGATTTTCTTTGATTTTGTCTATTATATTGCTTTTGGTTTGTAGGTTTATTCGCAAAGGATCAGTCCTCCATTGGTGGGACATCAAGTGTACCGACTCCTAGTAGTGATGAGTAATAATCAATATGTTAATGACAATCATAAAATGAGAAACAACACATTAAAATCCAATATATATATAAATTAGCATGTTTCATAAACTTCAAACACATTGTAATTGCAGTAATCAATTATACATATCCTATAATAATCTCATGATGATCAACATACTATCAGAAATTCAATGTCTTCTAAATATGTAATATTGAATACTCAATCTATTAGAATCAATAATCAATCATAATATACAAATGTATTACAAATATCATGTAATTGCAATAAACTAAATATAAGTTAGCATGTTCCATAACTTACAAACACACTGTAATTGCAATAATCAATATACATATTCTCTACAATGATTGCATAACGATCACATACTATCCAAATTCAATCTATACTAAATATGTAATACACAATACTCAATCTACCAGAGTCAATAATCAATTCCTATATATAAACGTATTACAAATACCATGTAATTCTAGTACAATGTAATTACCCTATATACAATACAAAAGACCTGCATCATGTGAAATACAGTACAAAATCACACATACCTCATCTTTGTCTTCTTTCATTGGTCATTTTCCTTTCCTTCTTTAGTCATTCATTTGTTTCTTTCCCTTTTTTGGAGTTATCACTTATTTTACATTTTTGTTACAACAATAGATAAGATACAGTGAGACCAATAGGTTACAGTTCTGTAACTTATATACAATTACCTTCTTCCCCTTCTCTGTCTTCTTCTGTCCTTTTTTACCATTCATTGATTGTTGACTTGTTTCACTTGACTCTCTTGTTGATGACCTTGACTCTTCATGTTCTTCCATCTCTTCTTTCCATTCTTCATCTACTTCGTCTTCTTCCTTTTTCTCTTTTACACTTTCTGTATTTTCCTGTTCCACCTATTTTTATTAGTAAATTAGACAAATTGGTTCATGTTTATTAATTGTATTACAAAAAGCTGCAACACTTACCTTGTCTTCAGTCTCTTCTTCACTTTCTTCTATACGCTTCCTTCTCTTTATTCGACTTAATAAAACCCTACACAGCGCATAGCTTCTAAATAATCTATATGTATTCATAATAAATAGGAGAACATAAAGGTTAATAAGTTATTTACCATGAATTTTATTCTTGGTTTTTTCTGGATGGTTGGTGCTTCTTTTGGAGGGTCCTTCATCACCATCTTTTTTTATGATTGTGCTACATCTTTGTTGGTTACTGAACATTTTTCCATTGTAGGTTGTGTTTGATCCTGTAACAAACCATAAATTAACCTATAATAATGTAGACTACAATGATAAATTTAGAAAAATCTTAAATAAAAATATATATGAATACCTCGTCTGAAGAGCTTGAAATAGATTGTTAACGATGGTTTTTATTTAAAACTAGTGTATCCAGAAGACCTCAATCTATCACTTCTTCCTGTTTCTCCATCCCGTTGTTCCTTATTCATATTTAGAATATCTACGATTTATAAAATAATAAAAATTTCAAAACAGAAACAAATAATAAAACACAATCCCTTTTTTTCCTCCTAAAACGGGGTAGAGCTGTTATACTATTTATCTTATTTTAATAAATAAAAAATAATTAAATACAAACCGATTATCTCTATATATATTGTATAATTAAATAACTAAAAACAATAGATTTTTAAACACGAAGCTCTTCTCTTTTGAACCTTCTAAGATTACAGGGACAACAACGATGATTGATTATAGAGCCGACAACAATGAGTATTTTAAAATGTTGGAAAATACAGTCCAAAACATTCATTGCACGGTGATATTGGAAGAAAAAATTGCATAAAAAAGAAGAACGAATCTGATTAAAGTTGAGAAGAAGAAGAGCAACTAACCTACTTTAATGACAATATTTAAAGAAGAAGAACGAATAATGCAAAAGTACCACAAGAGAAGAAAAAAAACAAGGGAGATAAGTAACTATTGTTGCTCGGATAAACGAAAGAATGTGAGAGGAAGCGGCGTGGAATTCTTCGTAAGGCCGAGGCTATGACAGAGAAAATGGGAGTGCCACGACCGGGAGGAGCGTTACTGGCAATGAAATGAGTGTTTAGATGAAAGTAGAAACCTGCTGAGATGAGTGTTTATACTGACGAGACGAATTCCAAGGGAGTAACCTTAAGGTTTTGAATTAAGAATGAAGCAACCTGCCGAATTCCAAGGAAGAAAATGATTACCTGCAGAAGTTTAAATTCTGAAGGTATGAGGTGGAGCTTCACAATACCGACATGTTTTCTGATTTTAGGTATTTGGATGGAATTTTTTTTGTAGCATTTATCTTTCAATTACAGTGTAACGGGAGTTTACGTTATTGGGGTAAGCAATTTCTATTTTTCAGTTTGGCTAGGGGCATTTAATGGATTTATTTATTTATTTATTTTTATATTTTTTTTTTATCTTTTTATATTCTAACAATTTAAAATTTTTTTTGCTATTTTTTTCAAAATAAAACATATAATTTGTCATTCTTCGTGACATCCCTAAATAATATTTAATTGAACTAAAATAATTAACTTGATCAAACGATCATGGTGAAAGCATGTGATCTCATTAAGATATACCAATTTTAATTTGGAATGGACACATGTCAACTTTTAATTAGTCTCAAATTCAATTATTTGTATTTGATGTAAAAATTTGTGATTGATCCAAAACTTGTCGTTAAACACTTTCGCATCAAATAGATTGAATGCTCCATAGTGGTTACCTTATCTAATGTTGTAATAAAAAATACTTTGAAGGCACAAATTTTCGCACTTACATGTTAAGAAAACAGTAAATAAACTTAGATTTTAATTGGATTCTCCACTCGTAAAAATAGATCATTGTTTTTCTTTTTAACTTTTTTAATAAAGTAGTTTGTTCAATACGTATCAAAATGTTTTGTTGCCAAGTTTCTAAGATTTTTAAAATGAAATATCTTACTAGGTTGGTTGCAACATCTCTTGATTAAATTTTAGGACGAAAAAAAATCAATTTCCACCTTAAAGTTCTCAAATTGTATTTATTTTAACTTCCAAACTTTCATATGAAATCGTGAACTTAAATAACGGTTACAATTTTACCATCATTTTAACTTTTACCCTTAAATCACTAATTCAACGAGTCTTTTAAAACATATAACAAAGTGCTAAAATATTTACACTCTATAGAACAATTTCAAAAACGAAAAAAAAGTCAACAAACCCACAATGAAAAATACCAAAATTGCCCTTGATTAATTGATATCTAGCATGCGTAATATATTTGAAAAACAAGTATTTAAATTTGACCGTTTAGGTTTAAATTTAATCATTTAAATTTGGGTAGTCAAATTAAACAATTTTTGTACTATTTTTGGTATAGGATTGTTTATATTTGGTACAAAGTCGTTTATATTTGATACAATTTGGATTTGAACGTTTAAATTTGGGTAACCAAATCTCAACAATCTTTTTAAAGATTTTTTAGTACACCATTGTTTACGTTTGATAGACGATCGTTTAGATTTGGCTATTTTTTCTTATATGATTTGAGAGCCAAATCAAAATGATGTATTTTTTTCAAGACCCTTTATATTTGGTAGACAATCTTGAACAACCAAAAGTTAAAAAAAAAATAGATTTTTTATATTTGGTACACGATTTTGAACCAAATAACAGTTTGAAAAAAAAGTAAAAGAAAAATGGCAGAAGAAGAAAAGAAAGAGAATGAAGAGAGAAAAAAAGAACAAAAAGAAAGACGATAAAAAGAAATGACAAATTTGTAATATTTTAAAAGAGTTACCAGCTTAATGAGTTTTTTTCATTTTATTACACATATCGTAAATATTTTGATTGTTTGCTATATTTATAAAAATTAACGCTAGTTTAACATAAATTAATAAAAAAAGGTTTACCAACCTATAAAGTCAATAGAACATTTTACGCTAATAGCCTAATTAATATATCAAACGTAGGTCTAAAATTCTCAAAGTTTTTCTTGAATAACCCAATGGATAACAATATTATATGAAAATTAAGCTTTTTCATCTACGACACCTTTTCCATCTTCTCTCCCACTTTTCAATTTTCTTCTCTGCCTACCAACAACTACTTCATACTACTAGTAGTGACCCTCAAAACAAGATGCTTGAAATGTTGTGGATCTTTGGTGAACTACAAATTGATGGTGTTGGATATGGGGTGAACTATGCATGGAAACGGACAGATTTGAGATTATAACCACGAATTTGAAGTCGGGTCTAAGGTTATAGCTTCACGAATAAACATTTTATGATGAATATGAATTAATCGTCATCATATATAAGTTAAACAACACTAGATCTAGTGGGCAACACTAGATTTAAAGTTGCAGATCAGCTCCAAGGATGGACGATGATTTTGAAGTTCTAACTAGATGAGGCATGTGTTGGTATTTTATGGTGCTCTATAATAACTTTATGGATAATTGGTTTATTGTTTAATTATTTAATAAAAGCTATTATTTTCATTATTATTTAATTGCATGTTATTGTATAATAATATCCATGAATATGTTATTATATTCTAAATGTTCCAAATTGGTTAGGATTGTGGGAATAATAATAAATTAAGATTAGTGAGAGTTATCATCGATAGTCATAGAATGGTTATATACGTAGAGACATAAATTATAATCACATTTTTTTTATTAAAGAATAAGAATTGGATTGAACCCTTCTGAGATTATTACATGGACATTTATCATAAATAATCTCAAATATTTGATTGTTTTGATTCTTATACCTGAGATTATCATAGTGTCAAATATAAGAATGAATCTATTATGATGCAATCAAATGTTATCTTTGACTGAATAATTATACAGGTTGTACTCGAATACGTTATGAATTATGTAGTTGACAATGATTAACCAAGATGGAATTTATCCCTTTTGTTATGGAAAGATATCTCTGGGCCACTCGATTAAGCTTGACTGTGGAAATGCATGGTCGTGCTATAAATTAATTAATAAGAATATCAGTGTCATTTATTATTTTAGTATACTTATTGATCGAGAATGCAATTGAATTAGATAAGGCGACTTTGTCCATGTCTTATATTCAATTATAGATATCACATGATAAAAGGATTAAAGAATAGTTATATTAGATTATGTTGGATCACCGACTTAATTTAATATGCGTAACCATTAGATACCAATTATGACTTATGGACCATAAAACGAGTTATGGGCCCATTGCCATATTAAAATAACCTAACGGGTCGCACACAAAAGAACTGGATCAAATATATCTATAGGTTGGGTAATTAAAATTGGAGAATTGAAATCCTATTAGGAAACATAATTAATAAGTCGAATTGGAGAATTGAAAACTTATTAGGAGACTTAATTAATAAGCTCAATTGAAGAATTGGAAGCTTACTGGGAATTCTAAGCTTATTAGAAATCCTAAGCTTATTAGGAAATCCCAGAAAGCGTATAAATAAGACCTTAGGGGTTTTATTTTACATACATGCAAAGACATAAAATTCGTTCTACATAAAGAGAGTAGAAAGAGTTGAAATTCTCACTTCACGAGGTTCTAGCAAACCCTAATTTGAAGAGTTAAATTTCTAATTCGTTTGTGGATACTGTCAGAGAATGGTTGTAATTTTGCAGTGTTTTCGTGATACGAACTTGTAGGATCATCCTTATCAGAACAAGGCAATACGAATTTGGAACATCGACACAGAGGTAGGTTTATTCGTGATTTAATTATTTATGCATGGTCTGTTTATGTTCTAAGTGTTAAAGAAATTTTTTTTATGTTAATTCCGCTGCATCTAGCCCTAGTTCATTTTCGAACAACATGTCCCTCTCGTTGAATCTCATAGTACTTTTGATCTATCATTCTTACCTTAAAATCTTAGGATAAAATTGTTATGCTTGGTACTTTGCTGCGTTTTGTTTTATGCGATAATATGGCATCTAGGCTAGGCTTATGTGAGATAGATGCAAGAGTCCTTCGTGAATATGTCATGATAAGCTCTAATAATGCGACTTAATATGGTGTCTAGGCTAGGCTTATGTGATAAAAGGTGCACATCCTACCTATGCATTGCTACACGCATGATAATGAATGTTAGTACAAGTTTTCCTCTTTCTCATACAAGTCCAAGCGGCGAAAGAGATTTCCTGGTAAGTCCAGGGTTTAAACATAGGGAATTAGTTTTCGAAATGAATCTATCTCACATCTTAAATCATATGCGGTGTAAGTATGCAGTACAAATGTATTCACAATATATGTTTTCTTAACTATTTACACTAATGGCGTGAATAAGAGCAACAAGGAAAAGTATTAAGTGTTGTTCTGCTAAAGAATCACTAGGCAAGACAAAGATTTTTTTTTGGAAGTTAGGCATCTTGAAGAATGAAAATTGAGTTGTGAGTGACTTTTTAAGTGTTTAAAGATTTTAAAGTTTTCTCCTAAATTTCTTGTTATTTTGTAATGTTGTTTCTATGTTAATGTTTATAAAAGGAATGGTTTCTAAAGAAAGCTTGAGTTATGTTTCAAGTAAAGTTTAATATTTGTTGAATGAATGCTATGTTTGTGTGTAAACCATTAGTCTTATTCCTATCAATGGAGCTAAGTATTATGTGCACATAAGGAGTAAAGACAGCCATGTAGAAAAGGACTACATGGTGGAGTAAAGTGGGCCAATTCGTAAAAGGAGCGCATTGAGCTTAGCGGCCTAAGCAATGGGAGGTGAATCAAAAAATTCTCCAAGGAGTGTTGTCACACCTCGCCCCGCAGACTTGCTTACTGTCTTTAGACGCGGTGCGACTTGAGCATCCTTGACGTGGTTAAACACCAAAGATACTTGTCTTGACTTCCTTAATTTAGCTTTATCACCAAAATTGATTTGAAGTTAGAAGTTGAGTACATATGACATATAAAAAGTGTATCACATAAAAAAAGTGTTCCTGCAAAAATTGATTTGAAGTTAGAAGGTGACATATCACATAAAAATGTGTATGACTTATTTGTGAGATTTGAAAACGGTCGCTAAAAACTAAATAAAACATGCATAGTTGCACCCTAAATAAGTATATAACTAATTCAACCTTGGACATTTAAAATTTGGAAGCTACGAGATGTTTACGAGATTGCGAGATGCAAAAAACAGTAGCTAAAAAAGCACCCTAAATCACATAAACACAAGTATATAATTCATTTAAGATTAAGCATGTGAACTTAAGAACCTGTTAGATGCCTACGAGATGTGTAAACCCTAAATCTTGGAAGAAACCCTAAGTCCTTTGCAGTGGTGAAAATATTTATGACAAGTAGTTAAAGGAGTAATTTTTTTGGCTAAGTGTCAAAGAAAGTGGAGCTAGGCGTTTAGGGTTTAGAGGTTTTCTTGGTTTGGTGTACGTGGCCAAAGAAATGGAAATAACCTCTAAATAAGTGTCATTGGACGTTTAGGGCATGTTAATTCGTTTAGAGGTTATATTGGAATTGTTTGGGTAGCCAAGGCATGTGCATTAGGCGTTTGGAGGTTATTTTGCTTGTGATTAGGCATGAAGAAGCTCAAAAGGAGTGTCATGGGTGAGAAAATATGTTTTTGAGAGGTTAGAAAGTCTGTCACTTAGAGGTTTTGCGGGCGCTTGAGAGGTTAGGCAATGGATACAAAGAGGTTAGCATGGCACATGAGAAGAGCTTGAATGTCACACCCCGCCTCGGGCACCTGCTTGCTCGTCCTGAGACGTGGCGTGATGTCAACTGAAGTTGTTCACCTCCAAAAAAACCTCAACTGACACATGACATAAAAACGTGAAACAATCAACAACAGAAGTCTTTTAACTTGAAACACTTTTAAAATCACAGTGTGACCCATTTGCAATTCCTTTTATAAATACCATGTAAAAATATATCAAACATGAAAGTATATATTCTTGAATAAATACAGTAATGATTTAAAGTAAAAAAATCATTTTTATGGTTAAAAACTTAAGTTGGCCTGGCAGCCGTATGTTGAGCCGCGAAGATCCACAATCTGTACCTGGAAAGAGGAAAAATGTTTTTGAAAGGGTAAGTCAAAAGACTTAATGAGCAACGGTTCTAGAAAACAAGTTTTCATTAACATTTTAGTATAAAACTGAAGCTTAAATACATTTATCAATAAACAGCCATCGCATAATATGAAACAATGAAAAAATTGGAATCTTTTATTTTTGAAAACAATCCACCATAATCACGGGCAATATTTACCCTTTCGTCTGAAGACGGAACAGTCGTTGGGAAGTTATCCCCCTCCTTGAAGGTATAAATATATATCCTTCCTGACGGCCCATAGTTAGAAATATGTTCGTCAACCCTACCATCAATATGAAGTTAACCACATGTATACAATATGTCTCATGTTATATTCGAGCATGAATAAAAACATCTAAAGACATTGAAATATTTTCTTGAAAGTATTTGAAATATTTTCTTGATCATGAAATCATTCAAACTTGAAAATAGTTCATAAACATTTATCATAAAACATAACTTGAAATATTCACTTGAAATCATGCTTAGTAAATCATTTCACAAGCTACTGCTTGTAAAGCTTGAAAACATGTTCAATAAATAATATTTAAAACATGATGTTACTTACAATACTTGAACAGCTCCTTGGCCGAAAATTCCTCCTAGTCCTCCTTGTCCTTACAAATTCATATTTTATCCTTAATTAATTCCTTGAACATGAAAATATCCAAAAGTTCCCTTAAATTCCCAAAAATATCACAACAGCCCAAAATAGCCCAAAATAGTCCAACGGTGCCTACTGACATAGGGGATGGGGCTGGCCGTCGCGCATGGTCTAGGGTCTTGTTGCATGCTAGACTCACAGTGAGAGGCGTATGCCAAGTGCTAACCTCTTAATAAGGATCAATGCACGCACAAGGCCACACATCAACGCCCACCGCGTGTTCTTGTCCGTATGTGTTGTGGGCCCAGCTTGTCACCTACTAACCTCCTTTCGCAAGTCATCTGCGTAGCCTAAGCTCATGCCTTACTGCTCAGTTGTGCCATGACCTTGTCACAAACCTCAAAACAACACAAAATAACCTTTATGACCAAAACGCCAAGTCTGTCTTGCCTAGAATGCATAACATTGACCTACAACCCACAAATTTATTTTTCGTCTAGAATGTATGACCCGATTTTGAAAATTCATAAGTCAAAGTTCATAACTTTTTTTATAAACCTTTCTTCTACATTGTTTCTCTACAATGACTTAACCTTCTTACCTCAAAATTTCATAATCCAATTTCAAAAGACGAGTCCTGTAGCACACTTCAAATGCACCTTGCTTAGATTCACCAAAGAAATGACCTTCTCGCATTCTCTTGATCAAAACGCAAACCTTCTTGAATCCAAAATGCACAGCATCCCTCATTCACAAACTAGACACAATTTTTAAACTTTCAAGACCAATTTGAGTGATAATTCGAAGTGAGTTGTGAGAAACTCCTTGCTGAAGTTAGCTATTTATAGAAATCCTTGCATGAAATTATTTGGACACCTCAAACTTACTTAATCCACCCTTAAACCTTCTTAAGACACCTCAAACTACCTTTCCACCTCAAAATGCATGTTAATAATATGTAGACACTTGGATTAACTTTAAACCATTTGCTTTAAGCATACCACATGCATGTCCAAAACGCATGGCTAACCTCTTTGACCATTTTGCATGACAACCTTAAACGCCTAATAACCTCCATAACTACAAGCCTTATCGCCCAAAATAAGTTTACTAACCTCTCAAGTCAATTCGCAAGTCCATGCTTCTCGCTCACATGCCTTTTCGCATAGCCATTCAAACATCTAGATAATCTTTAAATCCTTCTTTCTCGTCAACCTTAAATGCCCAAAGCCCCTTACTAACCTCTAAGTCTTCTCGCATAGCACCCTTCTCACCCAAAGACACCCATTTGGAGGTTCTTCTCGCCTAGCCACAAGCCAAAAATAACCTCTAAACGCATGATGCATTACCTAAAACGCCCAACCTTAAACACAAGCTAACCTCTTTAATTTAGAGGTTCTTTTCCTTCTCTAAACACCCAACACCATACTTTTGACACTTAGCCAATTTTTCCAACTTTTTTTAACTTTGACTTCAACCTAAACTTTAACTTTTCCAAAGATTTTAACATCCTTAATCCCTTAAATCTCATTTTCTCTTATTCTTAATAAAATCCAAGCATAAAAAAATTTGGGGTTTCACATTCGAGGTTAGCAAGGTAATGTCACTAGGTGTTTTGGACTTGTCAAGGGACTTTTGGCGTTTTGGTTAGGCTTTTTTAGTGAAGTTTGGTGAGATGATTAGTCAGTTAAGTGGATTCCACGTGCCTTTGCATGCTTAAGTTAAATTTCAGTAAGCAAAAAGTGTCAAGAATTTCTCATGCAAGGATTAGTATAAATAGGTTTCATCAGATTGAATTTTCTCCCATTTCACTCGTGCATTTTGGCTGAAATTACTCTCAAAAGATCAAAAATTGAGTCCAATTTTTAGTTTAGGGCTGCCAAATTATTTTGAGCAAATGAGGGTTGAGTTTGAGTTGAAAAAAGGGAGGAAGGTCAGATTTTGTGTGAATCTGTGTAGGACGAACGTCCAGAGGGTTGTAGAGTTCATCATTTAGAATCTAAAGCTAAAATTTTGAGGTAAGGAAGTTAGGATGTTTGTAATAATTTTTGTAGAAGGAAGTTTTCTCAAAATATTTTTGGATTTTTAGTTATGAGTTTTCAAAGCGGAGTTAAGTTTCTAAACAAAAAATGAAGTTCTAGGCAAAGGGGAGGCTGGTCAAGTGAAAAGGTAAGACTAGGCGAGATGGACATGTGTTTTGGGAACTAAGAGGTCAGTGTGTGTGGTTGTTGGTGTTGGACGCGTAGCATATGCACCAGATGCGCGCGACCAAGGAAACATGCAAAGAAGAGGAACTGTGCGTAAGGTTAGCACGCGAGCATGCCCAGTGCGCGTGGTAAACCTCTTGTGAGGTTAAAATGCAGGCAATTTAGTGCTTACCCAAGGCCTTACCACCCACCCATGCGCGCTAGACAGTGTCATGAGGCGTTCTGAGTAGTTTTTGGTGGTTTTTGGATTTTCTAAGTACACTTTTGGTATTTTTGTTGATAAAAGAGAATTAATTGGATTATTTTACCATATTTTCATATCAAGAAGAGATCAGATATATTTATAAGCCAAGGATTTAAGCTTGTATTTGTGAGTGAAAAATGTTTTATTAAAATGATTTAAAGCATATTCTTAATTAAGCCATGGTTTATGAATGATTTATCTAAACTGTTTAAGCTATGTCACATGTTATGAAAGTATTTCAAGCAATGTTATTGTTTAAGGGTGTTTAATCAAGCATATTGTTTACAGGTTAAATATTTAAGCTTACTGGAAAATAGAATTTATCAAAAGAATATTTTGTTTAAGGCTTATTCAAGAATATTTAAGGTTTATGATTTTATAATGTTTTTATCGGAACCAAGATGTCTCAAAATTTACCCTTAACGGGGCAAGATTAAAGGGTGCCAACGACAGGTAAGGACACTTATCTATTGGAACGAGTTAGGGATGATTATCTCATAGGAACGAGTGAGGGATGCCTACCTCGAAGAAACAAGGATTGAGGATGCCCCTCTCTGTTGTTTATAGACCAGTCAGTAAAGAGTAATTTCTACAATCTCATAGGAGTAGATACTTGATTTCTGAGTAGGAAAAGCAAAGTTTTATGTTACTGTTTTCTTTTAAATGCTTTAAAAAGGTTAAACTCTCATGTTATGATTATAATTTGTGGTTCACTGTTCAAAGGATTTCAGAAGCATTATTTCTAAGATTTGCCTTAAGATTTAAGCTTTCAAGTTACAATTTATCATTTACTGTTTAAATGACTTATATATTACTGTTTCAAGATTTACGAAAGGTATTTTAGAAAAGTTACCACTCATTGGGCTCGTTGAGTCCATCCTTTTAAAATGTTCTCCCATTTTCTAGGTAGAGACCGTGTACTTGGAGTTTGATTTGTTGATATTTGTCTACTAAGGAGTTAGGTATGCTATTGTACGTGTTTTGTTTAATAATTTTGTTAGTCTTTGTAATGTTAAATTTAGGTTTGGGAATCTCGTGCTGTGTTTTTGTTTGTAGATAAGATCTCTTGTTATTCTATAATTTTGTTTAGTTGGTTTTTGTGGTTTCAGACTTAGGTTTGAGAAAGGTTAGTTATCAATTTGTCTTTGTTGTTAAAGGTCATGTTTCGTTTGTACATGAACTTATATAAAGTTTTGGTATTATAGCTTCTTCTGTTGTTCATTGTTTTAAGGTTAAGTTATGGGTTAGCTGGTGTCGTTCTTGAAGTGAGTGATATCGGTTGGCTTCACGCAACGTCTCGGGCCAAGCAAGCAGATGCTCGGGGCAGGGTGTGACAAGATGTTTGGAAGTTGAAAAAAAAACAAATAACTTGTTGACACATGCTTTGAAACAACCCTAAATCAACTTGAAATAATTAAAAATTATATTAGGTTTATGCATTTAAGATTCAAATGTTCCACCAAGAGAAGAGGACAAAATATATTTATATAAGATAGCACAATTCGGAGGAAAAAGTAACAAAAAAACAAAAAACCTAAAAACTTACCGGACAACACAAGAACTTGATCAAAATTAGTTAAATAATCTATGGAATCACAAAAGAGATTGAGAGAAAGAGAGTTTGAAACAGGTAAGAGAGATTGAGAGGCTAGATATGGAGAGGTTAGTTTTGATCGGATTTTTTTTCTTTAGGTTTTGTTTAAGGTTGAAGAGAAGGGAAGTGAAGAAAATTAATGAAGGGAAATTTCACTCCTAATTTATCCTAAAACTCAATCTTTTCAAAATCAATCCTAAAACATCTTTTATTCCTCCAAATTTGACATATTTTTGACAATTTCCCTAATATCCATCTTAGTGAAATCCAATTGGAGGGATTGCAACAAGAAGGCTAGACAGATATATGAAAGAAATTTTTTGGAAAAATCCTATGAACAATCCAAGAATTTGGTAGTTTCTAATCCCCAAGCTCTATGTCTTACATTTTTTGCACTTTATATTCCCGGCCTTTAATTCTCACACGAACTCAAAACTCCTCATTAACGGGTTTAGCTAAATACTTAACTTGTTCAAAATTATATGTGTCCTTCCTTGTGAGTCAACTCTGTCTATCAGTTTTTTTATTGGTAATTATAGATATTATTTGATCGTAAAAGGCTTCGACAAATTCGTGTCAATTGGTACTGCTGCAACTTTGAAATAATGAATATATGTTTTAAGCAAATAGCAAAGTTGATAGTATCGTTTCTCCTAATTTAGTCTATTATATATTGTAAAAGACAAAATATATGGACCACAATTATACATAAATATATATATACTCCCTATAATACTATCATCTAAAGAGCTTTCTTTTTCATAATTAAAAGGATGATTGCAAGGACATTGAACTACTTTTCATTGGGCCTGTTTTTGTATAAAATGAGAAAGTGGTTGGCCAAAGTGATCAAGGTGGAGCTATGAAAGGAGCTTCTCTCGATTCCTGCCCTGCAAATGGAGGCCATGGTTCCCATAGCTACTCCAAAAACTCCCACTATCAGGTTCTTCTCTTTTATCATACATCTGTTCCAAGTTAAATCCTATATTTGAACCTTTAAATACGTGTCATAAATGACTTAGAACAGCGTGCACACCACCATTTCTATTTAGAATTATAATTGAAACAGTGTGGTAATGGTTGGATTCTTCTGTTTTTATTATCATCATATTGTTCTAAGTATTTTTTTTACAACTAATTGTGAATTATTGGTGAAATAACTTAAAACGGCGCACACTACACACATCACGTTCTTTCATTAGAATTTTTAGGGTGGTGGAGCGTGTGGATTGTCTCTTTTTTCAATTATCACCCAAGTCAAAATTTTGATTCAATGAATGAAGGGCCAAGAACGGTGGACACCAACACGACATGACGATACCTATTCTTTATGTAATCATTTCAAACGGTGTAAGGCACGTAAATTTGTTTGTGGAATAATCTAGAACCGATAGTTTTTATTAGGAGTTTAGAATAGCACTGGTGTTAAAGTGTTTAGATTGTTCTGTTTTTAGTCACTACTACCACACCTCTTGAAATGTCGAAATTTGAATAACCATCTAAAATAAAATGTTATTTTATATCAAGGATTAAAAATTAGACGTGGAGATAACTATTACTATAGACAAAGTTCAGTTGTATTTCTGTTGTAATTCATTTCAGCCATTTAACGTGAGCAACACAACAATAAGATGATCATTTCTTTTCCAGAAATCATTTGTAGACATAGTAAGGATCAAAGTCGAAGAAGAAATCAAAGAAAACTTCAACACAACACATCTAATTTCCTCTTCTTCATCAAACACGATTCGTCTCGCCGATTTAGGATGCGCAACAGGACCAAACACATTCTGGACAATGCAATACATAGTCAACGCCATAAAATCAAATTCCCCAAACATTTCCCCAAATTTCCAAGTCTTCTTCAACGACCAAATCTCCAACGATTTCAACGCTCTCTTCCTCTCTCTTCCACCAGATCGAGACTATTTCGCCGCCGCCGCGCCTGGATCGTTCCACGGCCGTCTCTTCCCGGACTCCTCGCTGCACTTGGTCCACACAGCGTACTCGATCCACTGGCTGTCGGCGGTGCCAGAGGAAGTGAAGGATAAAAGATCAGCGGCGTGGAACGGAGGGAGGATTCACTATATAGGGGCCGCGGAGGGAGTGGTGGAGGCGTATGCGGGGAGATTTTCGGCGGATATGGAGAGGTTTTTGAAAGCTAGGGCCGAAGAAATGGTGGGTGGAGGAATTATGGTGATGATTTGTTTAGGGGTTTGTGACGACGTTTCTCCTTCTCAACTTCCGTTTCGGATTCTTTATGATAATTTGGCTTTCGCTCTCATCGATATGGCTAAAGAGGTATTACACTTTTTTTCACACATACATTCTAAAAAATAGCACAACAATAAAACTACTTGATATTGCAAAATTCATCCATCTATATAAAAACTTTATTATATTTTATAGATAGTTTTTATTTTTATATATATATTCATCAAATTCTCTCTCTTTTATATATGTATATATATAATTTATCTCCATTTTCAATTGATTTGTAGGGGAAAAAAAGCATTTTTTCCCCTTTAAATTTTGTATTTAATTTAATCTTAAATCTTCAATTTTTCATCCCAACTTGAATGATTGTATCAAGTTGTATCTTTACGTTTTTCTTTGAATATGAAAGATGCCTCACATGTTACTTTAGGGGTACTTTCTTTTGTTATTTATAGATTAAATTATAAAATATTCTTATATTTTGCATTTTATATATAAAAAAATATTCCTATACTTAAAAATACTCTTAAGAACACAAAAGAAAACTCAATATTTAAATAAAAACTCAATATTTAAATATTTCAAGTGACTTTCAAAAAAATTTTAAAAAGTAAAATTATACTTTTATAAGTAGTATATGAAAGAAATTGTTGATATTTATTGTAAAAATAAGTATAAATTTTCAGAATGAGAATTATATATAAAAATGTTACTAGTTTGTTTGGAGGTTTATTTGAGTTGGAAAATAATCTTTTTTTTTTTCACTTCTTTTACCACCTATCAAAATAAAAAAGAAAATTGCATAAAGGACAAAAAAGAAAAAATTAGAAAAAAACAATTTATAACAATTTTTTTATATTGAAAATATAAAAGTAATTAGACGTACGAGATGAATATTTTTGGACTCCGCTCATAAATTAAATAAATATTAAAAATGAAGATAATTTATATTTTCAATTTGCACTTTAATTTTCGTTAAATCTTACAAATTGTCTCTAAAACATGGATTCAGTCACTCTTAATTTGGTCAGGATCAATCTTTTAAAATATTTAGCATAGCATTGTCAATTTTAAAAATAAATAACATTATTTTATATAATTATATGCATGAAACTAATTGAGCATTTGCCAATATGCACTTCACTCACCTAGCATTTGCATGGACTTTAGGAGGACTTTGGTTCAAATTCCTGGCTCCAATTTGTACTTCAAAACAATTAGTTCAACATTTCTTTTTTAATTTTGGAATTGAAAATTATTTTGATTTTATAATTTAAAAAGGGCAAAAAGAGAAATAAATTGAAATCTATCTCTATTCCCTTTGCTGGTATTCAATCTAAAATTTAGCTATCCAATATTCATTTATTGTTGAAATAAATGTTAAAACTTGTAAAATTATGAAAATTGATTATTATTCTTTTGGTCCTAGGGGCTTCTTAACGAAGATGAGGTGGACTCATTCAACATACCAATATTCATCCCTTGCCCAAAAAAGATGAGAAAATTGATAGAAAAAGATGGACATTTTAGCATCGAGAGAATCGAACTAGCAGAGCCAGCAACGTGGTTGAAAGAAAACGTAGACATCCGAGTGTGGATCAATCATATAAGAGCTGCAATGGAAGGAACTTTCATTCAACACTTCAAAAAGAAGGAATTAATTGATGAAATGTTTGAAAGAGTGATAAAAAAGCTCTCAAATTACCCTGAGGAGATCAATGAAAAGCTTCATGAAAAGGTCCAATTATTTGCTGTTTTAAAGCGCAAAGATGATGCTTTCTAAAATAAAGAAATGGGTTGTGAAAGAATCTATATATGGTTTCCACACTACCCCTTCGTTTGTGATGTGTGATCAATAAATTTATTGTGTATGTATCTATAAAACCTTGGTTGTGCTTCTTGGAATCGTGTGGTACATTTGGAATAAAGGGTGTTCTAACTTTTTCTTTCATAATTTTATTTTACGTTTCTTTCTCATATATGTAAACAATAACCTTTTCCAAGATATAAAACTATCTTTAATTATAGGCCATACTTTTTATGAATTATAACCTTTTCATAAAAATCTCTTTTGAAACACTCTCTCATTTGAAATCATCTTAGAGAAATCACAAGAAAGATTTTATACATAAAACATTGAAGAAAAATCACTTACCAACTTTACTAAAAAGTTTCTCTTCTCCTTCTTGCAAGCTTCTTTTCGCGAACTAAACCAGTAGCACTTCAACACTTTTATTTTCTTTTTCAAAACAAATGATTGAAGTCTTCTATTTATAGAGCTCTTAAACAAGCTTAGTTGTGCTTAAACTCTTCTCAGTTCAGCAGCCCTTACTCTTAGTGGAGCACGTGTAAACTTAAGATATATCCTTCGTCATGCTTAACTTGAACTCCACATGTGATCCATTAAACACACTTCATTCCGCGATGAACCTTAATCGTCCAACCTTTCATGCGAACAACCTTAACGCGTGATCACACTTGAACTCCAAGAACTATTCCTTGAGAACTCATCAACCTTTACTCGCATAAAACTCTTACCGCAAACTTACACTTAAACTTCAAGGCTTCCTCGCAGACTTCTTAACTCATAACCTTCAACTTTTCATTTTTCCTCGCAAACTTCTTCTCTACGAAACACTTGGTTCTTCCTGCAAAAACCACACAAAATTCCTAGTCTAACACTTAGTCAAAACTTTCACTTCTTAACTCTTAACTTAGTCTCGGGTTTCATAAATATAATCCAACTACATGATACTTGAGAAGGAAATTCATTCCCAATATCACGTCTAACTCATCAAGCTCAAATAAAACCAAATCTACTCTCAGTGTGACATTCACAATGAAATCTACTCCATCATAAACGCCTCATCTGAAGGCATTCTAACCAACATTTCACCTTCTAAAGATTTTATCTTATGGTCGAAAGTCTTTGCATGCGATACAAAAATGAATGAGTGTGTAGCTCCTAAATCAATCAACACTAGAGTAGTTGAGTTACAAAGTAGTAATGAACCTGTAATCACATGCAGACTGTTCCTGGCCTTATTCTGCATCGAGAAATTGCAATTGCAATGTGATTACAGGAACAATCCAGAAAGTCATTCTATAATCACTATAAGAAATTGTGTTTTTAGTGACGCACCAAAAACGTCACTAACACGCAAAAATACCT
Organism: Cucumis sativus; assembly: GCF_000004075.3. NCBI lineage: Eukaryota > Viridiplantae > Streptophyta > Magnoliopsida > Cucurbitales > Cucurbitaceae > Cucumis > Cucumis sativus. The sequence continues at coordinate 7,317,606 of NC_026659.2, read as the reverse complement.
TGCTAAAAGTATTAGCGAAGCATCAATTACGCGTTGCAAAAGATATACTTTTAGTGACGTTTTCGCGTTACTAAAACCTTACTTTTAGTAACGTTTTCGCGTTACTAAAACCTTACTTTTAGTATCATATATTATGTCACTATTTATTTTTTATAGTGACGCATTGCACTCACCTTTAAAGGTAATGTTTTAGTGACAAATAATGTTGTTGCTAAAGGTTAATTTGGGACTGTTACAAATATCTTTTGTGACGTATTGTAGTGTGCCACTAACAATTCCTACCGTGTTTTTAAAAAAACTAATCCCAATAAAAGTATTTTATTATATAAAAAAGTAATGTCCAATTTATTATATAAATCTATGATAAAATGTCAAATATAATAATCTTAAGAACTATCACTAGGCAACAGGCAATAAAACCAACTTTATCACAATAAATATATGTCAAGAAACTTCAATAATTTCATAAATAGTTCAAGCAATGTCAACCTATGTTATAAGAGTTACATCAAATAAATGGATGTCCAAAGTTAGTTCCAAATTATAACCATGAAGTTACATGAAGAAGTTTCTTGTCTTCGAATTCCTACAAGTCTAACAAAAAGTTATAACAAAAATTCATACACAAGTCTTGGAATCATGAAATGATCTTTCCTAACAAAATTATAAGATACGAACAAAAAACTCTTTTCATATTCATCGAAGTCAACATCAAAATCTTATATAGAAGACCATTTGTGCGTCAAATCTGAAATGTGTAACATAACATAATAAATAAGTAAAACATGTAAGCATAAAATAAACTTAGGCACTTTAAATATGACACTACTCAAATGGATAAAACTCAAGCATTCTATAAAATGAAAAAGTAGGGGGGGGGGGGACATGTCTAATGCGAAAGCAACAAACTCCACAATGTCTACGTCAAAAGCAACAAATTCAATATGATTGTACTCAATAAATGAAACTTAACACTTCAAAGCATAATGACACTACTCTCAAATGGATGAAACTCAAACATTCTAAAACAATGAGGAGGATGTGCATGTCTTCATCAAGCACCAAAATCATAATAACACTCCACAATGTTCTAATCACAAGCATCAAAATCATCACAAGAACAAATCTAGGAATACAATAACTACATGATAGTCATATCAATTCACACTATACCATGTTTGTACATACTATTCTAATTTGACACTTTATGTCAAACTAATTAAGTTGAAAAAATGAAGGGGGTGGAGGGTGGGGGCATGTCTAAATTGAAAACTCAAACAATGAGGAGGGGAGACATGTCTACAATAATCACCAAAATCAAAATGACACTTCGTAATGTTCTAACCACAAGCACCAAAATCAACACAAGAATAAATCTATGACTACCATAAATGCAGGATTGCCATATCAATTTACAATATACCAAGTTTGTATAGCAACTCTTGACCAAATTCAAGCTCTCTTAAATTCTTATGGAAATCTTGGAAATTGATAACTTGTATAAATACAAGTTATTATGACCTTTTAGGTATAATAATGGGACCAAAATGCATGATAAAAGTGTCAAAATGGGTAGCTTATAGTGTAAATGTATAAATATTTAGAAATTAATTTTACATATGCAATATGTCTGCTTTAGTGCCTAAACGCTGAATTATCAACAAAAGAAGAAGTTGGCAAATCGTAGAGAAACACGCACGAAAACTAGGTGAGAAGACCACACAGAATGCAAGAATAGGTTTGCTACAAGACAAAAGTGGTAGATGGAGTTGACATGACTTGACAAGGGAGGTAGCTTTTGGCGCCCTCATTTTCGTAAGATTAGATTTCTCGCTTAAATTCGCCCATACAAAGGAAGTCCATCCTTACCATAAAGAAGGGGCTAGACGTCTAAAGCAGGTAGGTGGAACCCTAGAGAGTTGGTGGAAAGGAGTAGCCTTTCCACCACCTGTAAAGTATTCCTTACTCTTTTCCGGTCAATTTGTAAAGTGAAAGCTTCAGAGTTGAGTGAAGAAGAGTCTATCCCCATTTTTTCTAATTTGTAATGTCACTTTTATTTCTTACTATTTTTGTATTTTATTTACATTGTATATATTCTTATTGTACTTTTTCAATCCATTCATATCTTTTTTGTTCATCTGTCCTTATGTTATTTGTAATTTAGGTTTATGATACATTTTTTATAAGATACTTTGCTTATAACTCTTATCACATTAGTTGAGCTATTTTCATCACTTGACCAGTGTATATCCCCAACTACTCGAAAGGGAAAGTAGCAAGGATAAGGCTAGCGTGCGAAGAAGGAGTATAGAAACAAACTCCATCATTGCGAGATAACTTCCATCATTTATATTCCAAAAGGTAAACAAGTGTAGGCATTAGGCACCAAGAGGTTGTTGTCCTTAAATGCGAAGCTCTATAAGTTTTATAAGTAAATGCTTCTAGATATACCTTGATTGGCTAGGCTTAGTCATTTAAATGCTGATAGGAGACCAAGTGTGACGTTCAATGACTCAGAAAGAAGCATGTCTTAATCATAAGCTAGTTAATCAAGCTATATCATATTAAGGTGGTTATATAACTTATTTGCATGATAGCATTGAGACATTCCTTCACCTTCTTCTTTAATACAAGTTAGTTCATGATTATATCATCTCAAACACCCTCATTAAATCATCTTTACAAAGTGCTCTAGGTGTACATAGGTAGATTTAGTTTATGCTTTCATTCTTTTATATTTTTTTATTATTTTATTCTTTTGTACCTCTGATAACTTATATAAATACAAGTTATTATAGCCTTTTATAGAAACAAGCACACAAGTAATAAAAGGGTCAACCATGCGCAATGTCTCAAAATCCAAAACATGTAAGTCATGGTCACTATTCACGAGCCTCATTGAAGTGTGTCACTGTCAGACATTTAGGTGAAGCCGTTCACGTGGAGTTGTTTGCACGTAGCCATTTGACTGTAGCTGATCCATTTGAGTCGTGGGTCATCATCAAACATCGATCACCACTGAAGGTTACCATCAGTAGTCTACGTTTGTAGCTGTCATCGTTGTTCATCACTGCCATGGCTGTCATGGATTTAGATTAGTTTTTCGTGGAGATGAAAAATGGGATTTTGGGTAGTATCATGGAGATGGAGAGAAAATGGGGCTTTAAGTTTTTTTGTTAACCAATCATTTTTTCAAATGGGGCATTCTTAACATTTAAAATTTGTCAAGGACGTAAAATTATACTTGACACTATTAATCTGTCAAGTATTAAGAAAAAATTGAAATTTTTTCATTTTTCAGTTTTTTCATTATTCTTGACGTTTTTTTTATTTTACTTGACATCTTTTATTAAAACGGTCAAGTATTTCTAAACTAAAAGCGTCAAGTAAACTCATTTTTGTAGTAGTGTCTTTATTCTTTAATATAATGTATATTTATACACCTTTCAATCCATCCAGCTCTTTACTATTCGTTTATCTTTGTATTATTTGTAGTTAAAGTCTATGATTCATGATTGATAAGAAGCTTTGCTTATAATGCTTATCGTGTCAGCCGAGCTATTTTCATCTCTTGGACAGTGTATGTCGCCAACTACCCGAGAGGGTAAGTAGCAAGGATGTGGCTAACACGCAAAAGGAAGAGTTTTCTCACCTTAGCGAGATGTCTTCCATCATTTGTATCCCGAGAGGTGAACGAGTATGGACAAAAGGCACCAAGAGGTTGCTGTCTTTAAACGTAAAGCTCTATAAGTAATATAGGTAAAGACTTCTAGATATAGCTGCTTAACCAGACTTCGTCATTTAGTTCTCGAAAGGAGACCAAGTGTGGCGTTCAACGACTCTGAGAGGAGCACACCTTAATCGTAAACTATTCTAGCAAGTTATATCGCATCGAGGTGGTCGTATAGCTTATTCGCCTGATAAATTTATACCTTCCTTCATCTTTCTTACAACACAAGTTAGTGCACACCCCTTCTATACCTTTTTTCTATCAACAACCTCATTAAGTCACATTTACAACATCTCTAGGATACCTAAGTAGTTATGATTCTTTATATATTCTTTTAACTCATTTGTAATAACACCTAGTTGACGAGTAGATCCTAGAACTAAGCTTTGATATCAATTCCTTGCATTCGATCTTGGTTCATCCGAAAAAACCTATTGTTTCGCTTACACTTGGGCAAGCAATAGAAAAACTTGAACAACGCGAACTTGGAAATAGGTGGTGGAGATATTGGGAGCATTTTGCATGCAATGATCGTGTTCACTCGCATGATGAAAAGAATATTGGACAGAATTTTGCATGCAATGATCTGTATTCAATGACATGTCATCACACCACAAACATGCAGACTACAGCAAGGCCATACAATTTTGCCCTGGTAAGATAAGTTTGTGTGCCTTGATTATAGACAAGTTTTTTAGAATATTGTTTCCAAAGACAACACAAATTATTCCACACCAAATCCCATGAAATACAATCCCAAATTGAAAGCTATAGGGATTTATATCCTAAAACTAATAGATTGTAAATATAATCCATTGACCGTTATTAATTAATAAAATGTTATTATTATAATTTCAATAAATGTTATTGATTATATTATTAGTTTTGTCTTAGTAACCCAAATCCAATAAACTAACATCCTAAATTGTTTGGTGAGTCTTGAACAGTATGTAGAGACATATGGGGCTCAATGTTTGAGCTCAACTTAAAGGGTCTATAGTATAGGGATAAGGTTGGGTACCTTATCCTAATAACACTAAGGATACAACTCACTTTGTTTTTTATACAAACGCAATGATCCAACACTTTCATGTATATCACATGTGAGTGAGGATATCATATGCAATGAGTTTGCATAAGAACGGACCACGAAATAGTAACCACTAGATGTAACTTCATTAATTAGTTAGGTTTCTATTTCATTAGGATGACCTAGCTAACTTAGACTTAATCCTGAGTGTATTATGAACTAATATTCATGAGGGATTGTCCTTTGATTTGTATGGGCTAGAGTGGCTAGATTTCTGACTCAATATGCTTATCATTTTGGGAACAAGAACGAGTGGAGAGGTGGAAACATAATCACACAAGATGGAATTCACTCATTCCCGACTTTAGGGTAAGTATATGAGTGTTCCATTAAATAGTGTCTCCAAGACTTGAACAAAGGGTCCTACCCTCTCTTTGGCATGTGAGGGGTTTCTGTTTATTAGTTAGACCATAAACATGTTGTTCATTAAATGAGCACTAGTATTTAAGGACTAGAGGTAACCTAGGGGTAAAATGGTAATTTCATCTAGCTAGTGTTACGAACACTCGTGAAGGACTAACTTAATGTTATTGGTCTATATCCGTGGACACAAAAATATATCTACAGTGAGAAGAGTTCAACTATGAATCTTTAGTGGAGTGTACATATAGTTATCGAATATTGATTAATGTGCTAATGAGTTTAGCCAATGAATCTCATTTCGTTGTAGCTTCTGATTTAGAAGTCTATTAGGTCCACTTCTTAGCTCGTAAAAGGTAATAAAATTTATTTATGTTGGTTGTAATTTATTTATGTGAGAGAAATTTATATTTCAATATGATTCAAATATAGTGGCATTTTTAAAAATAGCGAAATAAATTAAAATATTTACAAGCTATAGCAAAATTTTGGATTCTACCACTAGCATACCAATGACTATTAGTGATAGAATTTGCTACAACTTGTATATATTTTGTAAAGTTTGCTATTTTTGAAAATTTCCTTAAATATAAGATATTTAATTTCACTATTAATTATTTGTAAAATTTATTAATGGTTTTATTTAATTTGATTTAATTAAATTAATTCAAAACTATAAGATATTAGAGAGATATTCATTAAATATTAGTTAAATATGATTTAAAGGAAATATTAATTAAATATGATTTAATTAATTATTAACCGATTAATTAGTTGGTTGATTTAAAACTTCTATTAATTTAATGTATTTTAACTTAAAAAAATGTCATGATTTTCTCGGACTCCCTCAAAGAAAAGGAGTTATAAACATACAAAAGAAAAAGAATTTTTTTTAAAAATAGTAGATTTTACAAAATATTTACAACTTATAGCAAATTCTATCACTGATAGTCATTGATATGCTATAGTGATAGAACTATCAGTAATAGAATCCAAAATTTTGCTATAGCTTGTAAATATTTTAATTTATTTTTCTATTTTTAAAAATGCTCCAAAGAAAAATAACTTTTTCTTAATTAAGAAACAACCAATGCTTTTGCTCTCTACAAAAATTGTATTCTCTATGAAACTTTTTTCATCCCAGTTGGTTCCCACAAACCAATCTCATCATAAAGGATATAAAGTTGTTTGATGGGTGGTGTCCCCAAATTTAAAGATTTAGTAGATTCAGAGACGTCAAAATACAAAAAAATTTCTCTCTCTAATCTATACTTTATTAAAGCATGCTTAATAAGAAAATTAGTTTCTTAATTATGTTTTTGCCAATGTATTGGTATTTTGGGATTTTCAAATTAAATTAAGAAATGGTTCTGTAAAATCTTCTGCTACCAATGACTTTTATCCCTTAAAAAACAATCACATTCACAACTAATACATTTTTGGGTGAGAGTTTCGTGAATAAAAGCACAAGTGCTTGTTAGTTTGGACTTAATAATTTCGTGTGTGTATAGCGCAAATGCAATACGTCACAAAGTAGGGTTATTATGCGTGATGTGCTCACCACGTTTTTCTATGTTGCACTCTTAATTCTAGGCGAGAAGTCACTAGTCATGATCATAGCATGTGAAATGTTCATTATGTACTTCTTCATCGCATAATACTTAAGTCATCGTTGAGTACAAGTTTTCCTACTGCTTGCTCAAGTGCAAGTGAAACAGTTGGTTTACCTAGATGATCCAGGGTCGAGAACTGAGAATTGTTTATAGACATTAGCTCTAGAAAATTACTCATTATTTAGGTGATATAAGAATTAATTAACTAAAGTATAAAAGAATCAGAACCAGGATTAAAACTACTTATGTACACCTAGAGAATTTGTAAAGGGGAGTAAATGAATGCAAGATGGAATTGTATGTAGACTAACTTATACACGAGAAAGAGTGAAGGAAAGTCTACACACCATTAGGTGATTAAGTAATGCAAGAGCTTTGATGCAATATAACTTACTCCACCAGCTTATGATTAAGGCGTGCTCCTCTCAGATGCATTAAACGCCACATATAATCTCATTTAAGGATCTACACGACTAAGTATGATTAGGTGAGATATATCTAAAAGAATTCACTTATAAAACATATACAACTTCGCAATTAAGAACGACATCTCTCGACACCTAATGTTCACACTTGTTCACCTTTCAAGACACAAATGATGGAAGTTATTTCGTAAAGGGAGAGTTTGTCCAAACTCCTTCTTGCACACATTAGTCTCATCCTTGCTACTTTCCCTCTCGGGTAAGTGGCCATTGGCACTCGCCAAGTGATGAACATAGCTGAGCTAATGCAATAAGGATTATAAGCTAGACTTTTTATCAAGAAATTATCACTAACTTAAACTCCTAATAACACATTGACGATTGAAAAGTCAAGAAAGGATGGATTGAAAAGGTATAAACATGTAGTATATATAAAGAATATAGGCCTTAGGCCATTTTACAATATGAGCAACATATATTACAAAGAAGTATAAACATGGAGGGAAAAGAGAATGAGAAACTATTACAAGTTAGGAAACAACGGGAGTATGGATTCTTTCTTGCTCAGGAGTCAAACCTTCGCTTTTACAACTGTTCAAAGAAGAAGAAGAATATGTTTACGGACGACGGAAAGGCTATACCTTTGCTCCACTCTCTAGGGTTTTAGCCTATTTAGGTACTGCGCCCATTTAGGAGTCTTCTTCTAGGTTGAAGGAGATGACTTTATATAGGCAACATTTGGGAGGAAAACTTCTATTCTTCTGAACTTGTCAGCGCCATCAGTCGAAAAATGTCTATTGTACTTCACATCAGCTCCAACTCCCACTCTTTATCTTCTTGTGGCCCTTCCTCGCCTGATAACGTTGTTCCTCACCTGAAAACGTTAATTACCAAATGAGTTTCGTATCACGTAATCCTTGCGCGAGATGTTCCCTGAGGTTCACTAGTTTCTTTCTTTGTTCATTATCTCGTGTTTAGACATTAAAATCGCGTAAAACAGGCATAATACATATGTAAAGTGTATTTCTAAATACTTATGCATTTACAACACAAGTTAAGTGTTTTGATAATCTTCTTATGTGTTTTGACCTCGTTATTTTAATAAAATGGGTTATAATAACGAATATTTATACACGTTATCAACAAGCAACTGCCTAATTGAGAAGTAGACTTCTGAACTAAGCTTTGATATCAATTTTCTGTGTTCGGCCCTGGTTCACCTAGAAAAACCTATTATTTCACTTACACTTGGACAAACAATAGAAAAATTTGTACAACGAAACTTATAAGTGAGATGGAGTATATAGGGAGCATTTTGCATGCAATGATAATATCCACTCGCATGATGAAGAGATTCATGAAGAGCATTTTGCGTGCAATGATCTTGAATCAATGACACATCATGTTGTTTGAACTTAAAATCACTAAATCTGTGGAGTTGACCAACTAGGTCAAGTTGTAGGCATGATTGAGTGAGATTGACTTGTACAAACCCAAAAACCAAACATATAAACATACAAACAAACAAACTACAACCAAACGAAGTAGGCTAGATTACGCGGGATCTACTCTCAACAAGCGTTGATTTCACCAGCATTGCAGAACATACTCCACTATAAGTCTGAAAAAAAACAAGCAGAAATTCTCTCAATTCTTTCTTAAGTAAGCTAAGGGTAAAAGAAGCTTTAAGATGATTGGACTTCACATATTTATAAGTTTTTTCAATGACACTTTCCATGCCCGAATGATTAGTTTTGCTCAACAGTGAGAATTGTCCAATGTCAAAATGCCACGTGTCACTGCCACATTTTGATCCTAAATTACGTAAGCGCAAAACACATAACAGTTCCTCGCTTAGTTTTGTCACACCCCACCCCGAGCACCTGCTTGCTTGGCTTGAGATATGACATGAAGTCAACCAATATCGTCTACTCTCCAAGAACAACACAAGATGACCCTCAACTTAAACCCATAAATAGTAAACAACAACGAAAACTAACACATAAAATCCAATCACAACTAGGTAAATCCCTTTTATTTTACAACTTTATACAAGTTTTATAGACAGAACATAACCTTAATTACAAACCCAAAACAACCTTTCTAAAAACCTAAGTCTAACATCATAAAAGACTAACTGAACAAAAAATAGAAAATAACATGACACATACAATAACAAAATGAAACCCTTCAGCTGACAAATAACAATGATTTAGGCTCGGGGGCCACGATCTCTATCTGAAAACTGGGAAAACATTTTGAAGAGTGTGAGCTAAACGAGTTCAGTGAGTGATAGTTTCAAAATAACTTTCATAAACTTTTCGAAACAATAATTCATAAATCCTTGAAACAGTAAACGTTAAATCATAACATGAAAGCTTAAACCTCAAAGCATTTAGAAACAGTAACATGAAGTCTTATTTTTCCTGCTTGAAACCCAAGTATCTACTCTTGGGAGGTGGTAGAGATTACTTGATACTAACTCCAAACCTCAGAGATGGGCATCCTCAATCTTTGTTCTTGGAAGATAAGTGTCCCTAGCTTCAATCCTGGAGATAAGTTTCCTTACCTCAATTTCTCAACGCCCATTAATTCTGGCTCGTTAAGGGTTATTTTGAGACATCTTGGTTCTGAAATTTTTTTTATAAAACCTTTAACCTTAAACTTTAAATTCCTCTAAGAATCCTCTACATAACCTTTGAACTCATTTCTTAAACATTCCTCAGTAAACAATAATTTTGAATAAATACCTTTAACAATAACATGCTTGAATTCCTTAAATATCTTAAACATTTAATACAAATCATTCATAAATCATAGCTTAATAACATGCTTGAAATCACTTTAATAAATCATTTTTCACTCATAGATACATGCTCAAATCCTTGATCTATAAATTTGCCTGATCTCTTCCTGACCTAAAATAATGGTAAAATCATCCAATTAATTCTCTTTTACGAAGAAAATATCAAAAGTCTACTCACAAAATCCAAAAACCACCAAAAACTACCAAAAAACACCTCATGACACCGTCTGGCACGCATGGGTGGGCGGCAGACCTTGGCCAATCTCACCCTAGCCTCAAATGAGGTTTGTTGTGCGCCTCACCCTAGCCAAGTGTCTAACGTCCCACGCAACCCCGTTCCGTGTAGGGCTTATCGCGCGCCTCCTGGCCATGCACCCCCTTGTGTGTATCTTGCCTTACACGCGAGTGAACTGGGGTTTTGTATGTGGACTTAGTTGTTTCGCATGTGTCTAATACAATTACAATACATCTCTAAGTAGGTTCATTGTGCTGAAGATGCTCACCATATCTTTCTGTATTGTGTGATTAATTCAAGGTGATAAGACATGGGGTATTATCATGACATGCAAAATGCTCACTATATCCCTTTTCATCGCGTAATAGCTAAATTCTCATTGAGTACAAGTTTTCCTACTGTTATCCCAAGTGCAAGCAAAACAACAGGTTTATCTGGGTGATTCAGGGTTAGATACAGAAAATTACTTCAAGATATTAGTTCTAGGAATTACTCCTCATTTAGTTGATGTGAAAGAATTAAAGAATGAAACATGTAAGAAATGCTAAACTAAACTCAATGACTAAACTAAGTAGCAAGAGTTTGTAAAGAGGGGAGAAGAAAATGGTATGGTAATGCGAACTAATTTGTATCAGAGAAACGGAGGAAGGAATGCATACGTGTTATCTTGGAAATAAGTATTAAGATAAACTTGATACGATGTAACTCACTAAACCATACTTATTATTAAGGCCTGCTTCTCTCGAAGTCATTATATGTTACACATGGTCGCTTTCAGAGATTTATATGACTAAGTACGAATTGAAGAGTTATATCTAGAAGGGACTGCTTATAAATCATATAGGATTTCGCAATTAAGACTGTAACCACTCGGTTCCCATTGTCTACAAGTGTTCTCCTTCTGGGATACAAATGTTTGAAATTCTCTCGTGAGGAAAGGAAAAGCTCCTCCCTGTATGCGTTAGTTAGGTCCTAGCTACTTTTTTTCTCGGGTAGTTGCCACTTACGCTAGCCACGCGATGAGAATAGCTCGACTAACACGATAAGACTTATAAGTAACACTTCTTATCAAGAACTTATCATCTAGCTAAGCTACAAATAACACATTGACTGGTGGAAAATGAAGGAATGTTTGATTGAAAAGACATAAACATTTAATATATACAAAGAAGGTAGGTTGCAGGCTAACATACGATATGCACAGTACACATCACAAAAAATATAAAAATGGAAGACAGAACAATGAAACAATTTACAAGTTAGGAAACAAATGGGAATGGTTTTCTTCTCTACTCAGGCTCCAAGCTCTCTCTCATAGCATGACCGTAGAAGAAGAAGAATGAACTCTTTACACTTGTAGTTCATCTGGACTCTCTTTCATGGTCTATTCAGACTCCAAGTTGGCCCATGCAGCCCCCTGTTCTTGGTGGGGATGAAGTACTTTTTGATAGAACTAAGTCATGCACAGCGGAAAAAGAATCGAATTTCTACCCTAATTGCCACAATTAACATGTAACCATAAACTAATCAAATTAGGGTTTTAAGAAGTATTACCTTTGAAGCTTTCAAAAGGTTTGATGTCTTCTTACCAATTCTACCCGAGACCACCACTAGTACTCAACTGCTATCCTCTAGACAAAGAACCGGGTTGTGGGACCCAATTTTGGTGTAGAAAGTAATGGAGATAAAATGAGATTGGAAGCTTTCTTTTTTCTTTTGTTGAGATGATGAAAATGATAAAAGAGGCAAAAGTCCTTCAACATTTGAAAACATCTCTATTTATAGCCTAATTACATGCAAAAATGCATGCAATTCAATTGCCAAATCTCAACACCTAATATTCCACTAACAATTAGTGGAACTTAGTGGGCTAGGTGTCTATATCTCATATAGCCACATATCCCACTAAGAGTTAGTGGGATTATCCAACAAAATGTTGGATTTTCCCACTAACTTAGTCCAAGGGTAAAATGGTCATTAGATATTTCTAGTCAAAAGTCAAACTTTGACTTTTCTAAGTCAAAAGTCAATATTTTGACTTTTTACCATTTTGTCCGTCTTGACTAATTCCAACCTCCCGAGCATGAATCCGCATTCATTTTTCCAAAATTCAAATCACATTTGAATATAAGGCCGGTCAAAGTTTGACTTTTCAAAGTCAAAAGTCAACATTTTGACTTTTTACTATTTTTGACCAATTCCGAGCTTCTTAGTATGAATCCGCATTCATACTTATAGTATGTAAAACATAAAGCTCTATTTCTAATTAGAAGACCGACGATTATATCACTGTATATGTCGGTTTTCCTTTCTTCTCCCTATTCGAACAATTCGACTTATTTCATCACACTGTTCTAAGTTTAATCCATATGAGCTAGCAGAGGAACCTAATGGACCTATAGATCATGGGCTCCAACGATTCAAGATTAACTAGCTAAACTCTTTTAAACCGAGTTAATCAACATTCGTTAACTAACGGGTCATTCCACTAAAGTCCCGTAGTTGCACTCCCCTCACTATAGATATATTTGTGTCCATTTGATAAAACCATAATCAGTAAGTTAATCCTTCACAGGTTGCTCGTAACCTTGGCTGGGTCAAAATACCGTTTTACCCCCAAGATTACATCTTGCTCCTTAAGTCCCACTAATCCACTATTGAACAATTGGTTTAAGGTTCAACCTATAAACTTAATCCCTCTCGGGCCAATGAGAGGGTGGGGCCCCTTGTTCAAGACTTGGATTCAGTGCTTAAGAGAGCAACCTATCTACTAACCCTAAAGCGGGTAGGAGTGAATTCCATCTTGTACCCTATGTTCCCAGCTATCCACCCGATCTTACCCCTGAAATGGGAGGCTTATTGGGCCAACGCTGATGAGCTGCCCTCACCTATGCAGATCTAAGGATAATCTCGTATGAACAGGAGTTCATAGTTAACTCAGGATTAAGACTAAGTTACCTAGGTCATCAATAATTGAGATAGTCAGTTTTAAACAGTAAACGGTGTTATAACGTAAAAATGACTAATTCATGGTTCAGTCTTATGTAAACATTTTACATAGGATGCCCCCACTTTCATGTCTCTACATGAACGATTAGGATCACATCGTTTGTACTACAAAGTGGGCCGCATCCATAGTCTCTCAAAATAAGGCGCCCAACCTTTATTTCATATACTATAGACTATTTAGGCTATATACTCGAACTTGATCCACGTTTATGTTTACACATAAAGTTCAAGTTTATTCAAAAAATAGCCTTGGAACTTTGATTTATTGGATTTAAGATTATAATATTTAATTTCTCAATAACAACTTTATTGAATAGAATATGATTTACAAACTACGAGTTTTAGGACAAAAAATTCCAACACTTTTGTAGGCAGCTTTAGGTGAGAAACTTTTCTAATCCTCTAAGACTGTCAGCGATGAGTTCGGTCCTATGAAGTTACATCACTCCAACTACTGTTTTTGTCTTCTAGTGAGCCTTCCTCGCGTGATGACGTGGATCCTCGCTTGGAGATGTTATACACAATGCGAGTTTCCATCGCGTTATCTGTATGCGAGATGTCCTCACTAATTTTCTCCTTTTTTCTTGTCCACTTATTCTGCGTTTAAACATGAGAACCACGTAAAACAGACATGACATTTATGTATGATGTATTTATGAATACTTACATATTTACAACATGAGTCACATGATTTAATCATCTTCTTATGCGTTTTGATCTCATTATTCTAATAAAAGATGTTATAATAACGGGTATTTATATGTGTTATCACAACCCAAAACCTTCTCGAGTGCGATGCTCCTCGCCTAACACCTTATTGTCTTGCCTTCTCACCTAAAGTTTCAAGACCCAAAATAACCTTTGTGACAGCCTTCCTCGCCTAGCCAAGCATACTTAGCCGCCCATGACACCCTTTTAGAGGTTTTCTCACCTAATGTCTTTCCATCATGCATTAGCCATTTTGCCAAGCCTAAATGCCTAATGACACTCCTTTAGAGGTCATTTCCTTTGGCCGCCTACAAACTTCAAAACTACCTCTAAACGCGTAATACTTTCCTCCTTGACACTTAGTCAAAATTTTCTTTTTTTCCACTAACCATGACATAATTTTTATGACACTTTTATCCTTAACTTCATCCAACACTGAAACTTCTAGTCACCTCGAAAGACCTTTTTCTTCAAAGGTTTTGGGTTTACAGCCTTGGTCACATAGATGTCTCATTGTAAGACAGAACGTGATCAAGGCCTCATAGTAAATATTTGAGCTAAGGAAAGGATACAAAGATGCAATTAAACATGCATAATGATTCTACGAGACGATTTATTGGATACACTATGCAAGATATACATTCTTTTGTGACATGTACGGTTATGAATGATTTGAAAGGGATTTCCACATGATCTATAAATGTTTTATTAATGAGATTTGGACTGTGTAAATCGCTTAACGTATTGAAATAATTTGATTTGAACTCAATGTTTTGTTATTAAAATGCATAACTATTTGTATTGCATGGCTTGGTGAAATGAATTACAACGCGTTATGGCAGAAATTGACATGATAAATGTGGTGATAAAAGACCCCACTCACTAGACGTTTTTGTCTAATCTTTCAAATTTTTTGTTTTACTCTCCCATGCTAGCTAAGGATATCCAGCTTTTGACTTGCCATCTTGGTCACCTAATGTGCCACACATCAATCGTATTATCTTGGTAGTGACCATTGTCAACTCTCGTAGTATAAAGAAGTAAGGCGAGGAGAGTGAAATGTTGTTTTGAGAATTGTTCATTTTCAGTTTAGAGAAACTCTTGTACTTGTAGGAAATGCACCCTTTTATCATATATCACTGAAGTTTATTTATTTAAAAATGAGTTTTCACCTCGCATTGAGTTGGTGTTGTGTTTATTCCATTTACTAAGCGTTTTGCGTGTTATCTCGCGAAGAGATTCACATGGAATGTCTAGACGGTCACGTTGTTTTAGTCGCATAAAGAGACTTTTGGGACAAGGCATGACATTGCGTGTACGGTTATGAATGATTTGAAAGGGATTTCCACGTGATTTATAAATGTTTTATTGATGAGATTTGGACTGTGTAAATCACTTAATGTATTGAAATAATTTGATTTGAACTCGAAATTTTATTATTAAAATGCATAACTATTTATATTGCATGGTTGGTGAAATGAATTACAACGCGTTATGACAGAAATTGACTTGATAAATGTGGTGATAAAAGATCCCACTCACTAGATCTTTTTGTCTAATCTTTCAAATCTTTTGGGACGAGGCATATAATCGATGACCATTTTAGAAATAATAATTAAGAATATAATAACATTTTAAAAATTTGCAAATATAGCAAAACTATCGCTGATAGACTTGTATCACTGATACATTTGTATGATTTATTAATGATAGACCAATATTTACAACATGGTCTATCAGTGATAGACTTATATCATTGATAGAATTTGACAAATTTTGCTATATTTGCAATTTTTTAAAATGTTGCTATATACTTAATTATTTTGCATCTGGTGGCTAAATTTGCAACTATCCATTTAAAAAATGTTGAAAAATCTAAAAAACTATGACAAAAACTCTTTAAAATGGTTGAAAAGTATAAATAAAATTATTTCTTTAAATAAGAATATCCAAATCTATCACTCTTCATGAGATTATGTCTTTTTTTCCTTTTAACAAATAATACATAATCTTAATGAAATGATATGTCTATTTTTTTAATAGTTATCAAAGGTACATCATATGTCTATTCTTTTAATAGTTATCAAAGGTACATTATATGTTGTTTTTTTAATATCAATTTTCAAATTCACAAAATCATACAGAATTGGTAGATCTAGGTCTTCTCTCTTATCAATTACCCGCGCATTGTAGTTTTGGTTGGACTAATGTATATGTTATAGGAAATTATCTTAGTCGAAATGTTTTAAAAGTAGTAGATTTTAGAAAATATTTACAACCTATAATAAATTCTATCACCGATAGTCGTTGATATGCTATAGTGATAGAATCCAAATTTGGTATAGTAGGTAAATATTTTAATTTATTTTGCTATTTTAAAAAATACCCCTATCTTATATACAATTCATATGTTCCTAATTTCTCATATTTTGGGAGACAATTATTTATGAATACATTATTCACACATAAAACAAATAGGTCTTAAGAAAACAATTCCATTAATCAAAACATTAAATATTTATATTATTTTATTAATATCAATTCTCCAAAAAGATTAAAAATACATATATAATTTTATAAGGAAAACTTACCTAAATACTAAAAAAAATGAAAAGTATTTACATCCTATAGGAAAAAAGAAATTTGGGCTTCGATTAAAATTTTGGTTATCCATTTTGAGCTTGGATTAAAATTTTGCTATGTACTTTAAATAGTTTGCCAACTTTTCTATTTTTAAAGAGGAAAGATTTAGAGAAAAGACCTAAACATGAGATAGTTGAAAATTTAGCCATTAGATGCAAAATAATTAAGTATATAGCAACATTTAAATTTTTTTGCAAATATAGCAAAAATTGTCAAATTCTATCAATGATAGAAATCTATCACCGAGAGATCATGTTGTAAATATAGGTTTATCATTGATAGATAATACAAATCTACCAGGATACAAGTTTATCAGCAATAGTTTTGCTATATTTGCAATTTCTTTTAAATGTTGTTATATCCTTAATTATTATTCCTAAAATGATCATTAATTATAATTATTCTTAAATCTACTACCAAATTTCACAAATGTCCTAAATTAAGATTTATTTTGTTGATTAGGATTTTGTATATATTTAGGACAATTATAACCTTACCCATATTATTAATTATATAGAATTTTTAAAATTAAATTCAAATTATTTCCTTAATTAAAATATATTCAATTTATTATTTAAATGATAACTTCATTTGTTACAATGGAAATTAATTGGAAATAGTTTATTAATTCAATCTGAAATGAAATCTTTTTTAATATAGAATAACTTAATAATTAAAAATAATTGTATATCATTATTTTCATTACCACGTATTGAATCTGTGAAATTTATTTCGACACCGGTGATGACTTCGTCTCCTTCTTCTTTCAATTTCATTATTTTCTTCCATAAATTCCAACGTCGACTTTCTTCTCTGATTTGTATTTTAAAAAATTGTTTCTTCTTCCATTTCGATTTACTACAGAATATGCGGTTAGTCTTTTTTTTTCTTTCATTTCTCGTTTCGTATATTTATTCTTATTTCGTTTCGTAGTATATTTTTTATGTTCCTTTTATTTTGTTTATTTTTTTATTATTCAGTTCATCTTCATGTTATGTTTGACATTTAATTTTTATTAAATGTCTCATCATTCATATGTATTATGGTATATCACTGAATAATAAATTTATGTTTTGTTATTTGTCACATATATACTACTGCATGTATTCAATAATACATATACATTTTTTTTCATGTTCTGTGATTGCATATATATATACCAATATATACACAAATTATATATTCATTAAGTATTTTTTTTATTTCTTACATATATACACCTTTACTACCAAACAAACACATGAATCCATAGTTAAATACTAAACAAAAATATATAAAAACTTAGGGATGAATGCCATATGTTTATAAACTAAATTGTAAAGAGTTACAAACAAATAAAATAATTTCAAAGGGAAGTCTACAAAATTTCAAATTTAGCTAATTAGCTTGGGTTTTGGGAGAATTTAATGCAAAAAACAAAAAATTCCCATTAAGCATCAATTCGTACAAGAGACGATCAATATAAAATGTATACAACAGAATATAAAAGAAAAGCATATCAAAATTGCCTAAACGTGCCTTATTTTCAATGACTTCCTTTTTACTTTTCTGATTTTAAAATTTATACTTCTTTCTTTCCAATTTATTTATGTCTTCAATTTTGTTAAAAAAGAAAAGAAAAAACACTTCAATCTCCAGTCAAATTCTACAAATATGTTTATGAAAACTAAAATTCGGTATATTTATAAAGACAAGAGGTTTTAAATTCAAATCTTGGTTGAAGTTATCGTTGAAAAGATTTTTTTATGATAATCATTCTGTTCTTTCTCTTTTTTTTTTATGGATTTGAAAAACAACAAATTTTTACTAGTTTTCAAAACTTATCTCAATTTTGCGATCATATTAGTAAAAATGTCATCGATGGAATGAATGTTTATAGACGGAATGAATGCAGATAGACATAATTTTGAAAAACAAAAATGACTATTAAGGGGATCTAACAAATTTTAGTGTTTAATTTTAATTTTGTTACGAAAGCAAAGTAAAAATTAAAAAGGTGATGTATAAACTTAAAAGCACAAAATTAGGATCTATTTAGATTGACTTTGCAAGAAGGGTGTTTTTTTTTTTTTTTTTTTTTTTTTAAACTTTTTTAAAAAATACATCCAAACATGTCTTAAATAGTTAGGAGAGGGGACCTCAGTTGAATCGATAAAATCAATTTCATAATAAAAACTAAGCAAAGAATTTTAATATTATCACTATATACATAATTATATTCCTCTTTCTTTTTCCTTTTTCCCTTTAAATTATTTTTTTATTTTTCTTTTATTAGGTAATCTTTTACCCCATCAAAAAATAATGCACTAAAGCACACAAATAATTGGTGCACATTACCTCAGGCTTTCTTCCATGTATATAAACTCAATCCCTCTTGTGAAATTCTCTATAAACTCAATCCCTCAGGCTTTCTTCCATATCTTTCTCCATTCTCTCCCCCTTGAAAATGACTAAGTTATTGCAAGACTTATGCAATAAAGAAGCAATTTTTTCTAAGTTTTCTGATTCTCTTCCTGCGAATGGAGGCAATGGAACTTATAGCTACTCTAACAACTCATGTTATCAGGTCCATTTCCCTTTTTACCTCTCTTTTATTGTTTTCTCTTGTTAATATCCGAAGCTCTAAGACAAAAATTTATGTTCCTTTTTTCTCTCTAGAAATCCGTTTTGCTATCATGTTTTAAATGAGATATTATTGATGCGAAGATTTTCTTGAGTCGTAAAGTATGTCTTACTTTTAATTTAATTGTACATGAACCTAAACCAAAGAGAACTTTTGATAAAATAAAATTTATTTACAAGTGAAAAGATTTTTTTTTCTCCCTTCAAGGATCGAGACTTTGAGTTTGTGAGGTTGAGTAGACTTAAAAAGACTAAAAGAAACTCAAATAATAGTGATGTTATAGAATTGTAATTAAATGTATGGTTCAATATTTGAATTAAAAAGGAGAAGAATTTAAATATTTAGCAAGAAAAGATATTTGTAATCCAATACTAAATTGGAGGTGAATAATATTAACCTTACCATATTACAAAATAAGGATTGAGAGAGAGAAGAAAAACACAAATTTGAACACATTTTAATGTATATAGAAGTCATAGGACCAATGAATTGTGGTCTCATTGTTTTCTTGAAACCATAGCCTTCAAATATAATATTATTAAGATTCTGTTCCAACATAACTATTCCTAGACCTTGTTCCACCCTACAAACCCTAGCTACGCCACTCAGCTTTAATTTGTTCCCACTCTCAGATGTACCCTATAAAACAAACTTCTTTATTTAATTATATTCTCCTAAAATGGTTTTGTCCTCTCTCAACTTTTCTAATTTCTTTTCCTATATATATAAAAAAAAAATGATAAGAGAATGCAAAGCTATATTTTACTTCAAAGGTGAAGAGTTTGAACTGAACTGAACTTACCACACAACTACTAGTCAGCGGTCTGATTTCCTAACTACATATAGATTATAAATTCGAATTTTCTATCTAAAAAAACTTCGACCTACAAATATAGCCATTCTTTTGCTCAAAAGTAAAGATTTTGACCGAATCAACTTAATTCGATGGTAACTGTCATGACTATGACTTGTCTTAAAGTCAAATGTTGGTTCTCCATCTTCAAAATTATTATATTGTACTTCACAATATACAAATTTGAATATTTCAATCAAACGTGTTTTAAAAGAAAACTTATAAATACACATAGCTATTATGTATCTATAAACATATATTGTCATATCAATTACTCTAACTCTTTAAGAGTCAGATAGTTCGATCTTCATATCTCAATCACTATCACTGTATTAAAAAAGATTATAAATTCTAATTTTGAAACTAACCTTTTTAATATAAAACTTTTTCTAATAAAAAATAGAAACAAGTTGGCCAATATTTTGAAACCCTAATTAACAGCAAGTAGTACACATCCATATAGTGGCTTTATTTAACAGCTTTGTCGGCAATATTTTCTGTACGGGTCAAATGCAAGTGTCATTATTTTTAATCCTTTTTTCCCTTTCTAAGTGTTGGATCCACTTGAAGGTCCTGCATGAAGCAGCTGTTTATTCATCATATTATTCCTTCTTTTCTCTTTTGTTGCAGAGATTATTTGCAAATGTTGAAAGAGAAAAAATTGATCAAGAAATTAAAGAGAAGTTTGAGATCGTAAAGCTCTCTTCTTCTTCCCCTTCAAATACCATTGTTCTTGCTGATTTGGGCTGCGCGGCCGGACCCAACACCTTCGGGACAATGCAACATATCGTAAAATCTATGAAAGAGACGTTTCAATCGTTGTGCCCTATCTCGGTATTACCTGAATTTCAGGTGTTCTTCAATGATCAGGTGGTTAAATCATCAATCAAACTCAAAATTAAAACAAAAATAACTTCATAGATCACAACATGCTTCAGAAACAAAAAAATTATTTGTCAATATTAGTTGTGATGCAATGTATGTCAATCATCACCTAACACCTAAAGGTTTAAGTATTGTTAATTATTAAAGGTTAAATAGCAAAATTGGTCCATTAGAGTATAGTCTCGATAGTTAATTTTGAAAGTTAGAATTTAATTCTCGTTTTCCGATAAAACCTCATAAATAGTTATCTCCTTGTTTAATACATTTCTAAATAGTCTATTTTATAAAAAGTTATCAAGCGTCATAAGGACCAAAATCTAATCAGAAATCATAGGAATTAAATTCCTAACTTTCTCAAATAACAAGGACCAAATTTGCTACCATCATTCAAACAAAATCTTTTAGAAGCTAAGTCGGTCGAATCATCGATCAATCTAAAATTTTTAACTTAAAAGTTCCATTAGAAGAGTTTAACTATCTCTTGCTCTCATATACCATTACGTTACTACTCACTTTTTTAAGCTATTGAGTTATGATGAGTTTAATCTGTTATTCATATTTTTTTGTAATACATAGGTGACCAACGACTTCAACACGCTATTTCAATCACTTCCGGTAGAGAGAGACTACTTTGCAGCAGGCGTGGCAGGGTCGTTTCACCAGCGATTGTTCCCGAGGGCGTCGGTGCAATTCGTGCATTCTTCATATGCAGTGCACTGGCTGTCAAGGGTGCCAGAAGAGATACGGGACGAGCGATCGCCTGCATGGAACAAGGGGCATATCCACTACCTAGGGGCCGCGGAGATTGTCGCTTCGGCTTATGCAGGTCAGTTTGCCAAGGATATGGGAGATTTTCTTAGGGCCAGGGCGGAGGAAATGGTGCAAGGAGGAATAATGGTGATTATTACATCAGGAAATCCTGATGGAATTTCAGCTTCTCACTTACCATCCGGTTTGCTCTATAAAGTTTTGGCCTCTACTCTCATTGATATGTCAAAAGAGGTGATCAATTTTTCATATTTTTTTATATGATGGTTTAAGTTTTTTTTTTTAAGTATAACTCATTGCTGATGTAGAGATAAACATTCAAACTTTGAAATTGAAATTTATGGCAGGGATTAGTGAGTGAAGCTAAAGTGGATTCTTTCAATTTGCCCATATATATAACTTGTCCATCAGAAATGAGGCAATTGATAGAAGATGATGGGAATTTTAGCATTGAGAGAATGGAACTAACAGCTCCAACCACATGGCTTCAAGGAGCCATTGACACTAGAGAGTGGATCAACCATATAAGGGCTGCAATGGAAGGCATCTTCACCCAACACTTTGGCCATAATCTTACTTTCATTGAACAATTATTTGAAAGGGTCATCCAAAAACTTAATCATCACTATGAGGAAATCAACTCCAAGCTCCATGAAAAAGTTCAACTCTTTGTTGTTTTGAAACGCCTATAAAAAAAAATTCAAATATTTGATATCGTGTTGAAAAGGTTTGTCTTAGGTTGGTGTCGTTTGAAAAATTGTGATTTTAGGTGATCCATTTTTAATAATGTTTGTGAAGTTTAAATCTCTATCATCTTGATTAATTGTAAGTTCGAATAACAGTTGTGTGTTTAAGTGTTTATCCTATTATATATAGGTTTTGTGTCGTCCAACTTCTATAACACTGTGCAAGTTTGAGAGACTCCAATTTTAACGTTGGAAAATTTAAGTATTACAGTTGAAAGTTTAAGAGTGTACTTGCAACTATCACCTCACTTTAAAGGTGAATTTTGCAATATATTCATATTATGTGTGTAAAACCTAAGTGCAAGTTTAACCCGTGTTTTCTGGAAAGTACTCTGGCAAGTACTGGGGTCAAACTCAAGGAGTTTATAAATTAATACGACTTGGAATCATGAGTTTATAAATTAATACGACTTGGAATTAATGATTTGCACAAATGTAAAAGTGATAAAATTAAATCATATGTGTGTAAATAATAAGAAAAATGATACCACTTGCGATGCTGTCATTTTCATTTGGAAAAAAATTGAAAATTTACTCAATTGACAACATGACAACACAAGCATAGCTGATCTTTGTGAACACATATGCCACATCAACAAAAAAAAAAAACAAAAATGGATCCATCTTGTTCAACACGATTGCCACTTCCCTTTCGTCCATTTGGCTTGAGAGAAACAATCGAATATTCAGTAACAAAGCCAGAACAGAGACTAAATTATGGGAAGACATTAAATCTCTCACGGAACATTGGAGTAGTAGATCTAAACTCTTCTCTGAGTACAACGCTACTACTATAGCTTTAAACATTCATGCTTTTGTATAACTCTTGGGTTTGTTGGGCTTTTCTCTAGCCCTTTCCTTTTATCTTTCCTTGCTTCCTGTACTCCTTTCTTAATATTAATGAAGCGAGAATGATAATGGTGCTAAAGGGGTATCCACCTAGTGGAGATGTCTGGGTGCACCTACTGACCCATGTATCCTTTTCAAAAAAAAATAATAAGAAGAAAAATGAAAGTAATAAAAAAGTAAAAAGAGTGAGTAATGATAAACAAGTTGAGTAAATATAGAAACTTGATGCATCAAATATGTGGGTGTGTGTGATGGGTTGAGTGATGGTAATGTTTCACAAATGAAAATTAATGTGTTCAGAGGTTTCAAAATCAACGGATGACATAGGGTTAAGAAGGTATGCTAACATTCACACAAGTCATGCATAAGGTTTCGTTCATGTATTTAACTTATCGTAATGAAGTTGTGTTGTTTGGGATATAGACCTTATCACGTACACGCATGCTTAAGTTTAAGATGGACACGAGATTAAATTCATTTTTAAAGCTACTTTTTTCATTCTTTAATAATTTCTATAGCCATTTACTCTCTCAAGTAGTTACTCATTCTACTTAAACTAGTTGATCAAATTAAGCACACACTAAACAAGATGAACTCCAACGCATGCAAACTTCTGAGAATGTTAGTTTATATTCTTTGGCTGCTTGACAAATTGGAGCAAATAAGGTTCGAGTTTGAGTTAAGAAAAAGGAGGAAGGTCACTTTTCGGAGCAATCTGAACAAGGTGCACTTTTGTTTGTCTACTGAGCATACCTTTTGGCATTGGGAGCTTATATTTTGAGTTACGATACTTAGACATTTGTAAGAAACTTTGTAGAGGAAGTTTTGTTATTTGGGTTCAGGATGAAAATATTAGCCTTCAGAGTTGAAGGAAGGATTCTGATCGAGAACCCAACTTCTGAGCATGACACAGGGAAGCCATGTGCGCGACATCAAGTGTGCAACCCTCTCTGCCACCCATTAGCACGTGCTAGCCCCCCTGCCGACAACCTCTGTACGCCAACCAGAAATTTTAGGCCATTTTGGACATTTTTTGGGTGTTTTTGCCAATTTTGCTTGAAGTTTTTGGTATTTTCTTATTATTGGGGATTAATTGGAGTATAAATACTCTATTTTCAGGAAAAGTGAAAATTGGTGAAATTTTTCGAGAAATTGTCACCTGAGTGAGTAAAATTGTTTTTAAAATATTACTTGATACCATGATTTAAAGCTTACAAGCATTGGTTTGTGAATATTTTACTCTAAATGATTTATAAGAAAATTTACAAGTTTGATGACATTTAGAGGCTTTCGTAAATGTTTATGGTTTTCAAGCTAAGATAAAAGCTTATTTAAACGTTTTCATGGATTTATGCCAGTACTATACAATTAACTCTGAATGTGCACATCTAGTTTCCAATCCAATTACTGGTGTGAAGGCTTTATAGAAAGGTCTAATGCGATTAGATCAATGAAGGCTACACTGATTATTGATGTGAAGGCTCTATAGAGGGGTCTAATGTGATATCATCAGTGAAAGTTTTGTTGCCAATGGGAAAAGGGTCCACTGATATCTGACATATATTATTAATGTATAGTAGGAGACTTGGTATAATATTCTTAAATGTTATGGATGTTTGAAGAATCTTATGAAAAGTTTCTAAAGGATTTATTGTATTATGTTTAAATGATTCCTATGTTAGAAGCCAAAAACATCGAGCATGACTATTTGAAAATTATGTTTTACAAATATTATTCACTGGATATTTTAAGCTCATTCTTTCAAAATGTTTTTTCACTTTCCAGGTAAAGATCATGTTGCCCTGACCTAAGCTTGTGCTGCCATGTCAACCAGACTCTAAGAAGAAATTACAAGTTATTATAGTTAAGAAATTTCGAGAACGATAGAGATTGCATAGAAAAGTGTATACAAATCTAGATAAGTCAAATTTTTGTAAGTAATATTATTTCTTGATAAAGATTGTAATGAGTTAGGCTGTAGTTGAATTTTCCTTAATATTAGAATGTGATTTATGTTTTCCCTACATTTTAAAAGATTAAAGGAATAGGGTCAGCAGGTATCATCAAGGTAAGAGATGGCATAGATTGACTTCACGTCATCTCACTGGTCGAGAGTAGGTGATCTAGAAGGGGTTGTGATAGTTTGGTGTCGGAGCCAAAAGTTAGTTCCTAGGGAACAAAATAGTTAAGATGTAAGTTGAGTTCGGATAGTTTGATACTAGTTTGGTATCAAAGTAAGGTATAAAAGTCTAAGTTGAATTCTTGAATAGTGTGTTACAAGTTGGACTTTAAGATCCTAGTACTCATGAAAGCTAGAAAGAAGAAGTTTTTGAAATGTAAAGATAAATCATATGTAATGAATTATATGTAGACTGGCATGCAACATACATAAGTGACATATGGAACAGATCTTACCTGAAACTCTTTAAGTATATTTTATTTCCTAAAGGATAAAACTCAATTTGTAAGATTTGAAATTTATGTCACTCGCAGACTTTATGGATTCAAGAAATATGCTTCCAACACGAGAATTAAAAGTTCTAGGAGCTAAGGTGTTTAGAGGATCAATTGTTTCAAATGAAGCAAATGAATGGGTCGGTGGATTGATGGAATGCTTCACGATTATTAAGTGCCATGCGGATCAACAGATGGAACTAGCAGAAACTTTGTTAGAAGGAGAAGCAAAGGAATGGTGGAAAACAATTAAGAAAAGATTGTCTAATGAAGAGAGACAAGACTTGGATATGTTTTAAAAGATGTTTATGAAGAAATTTTTCTCAATACGTTATCTTAGATTGAAAGGAAAGAAACAAAGACTAGTTGTTCATTTTAAAAGACAACAATTATGAAAGGTGAGTGTAGGAAGTGTTTACTCAAAACAAAATCATATAAATTTTAATTAATCAGTTACATCAACTTCAATATTTAAGAATTCAGAAAAGAAATCAATACCTAGGATGGGTAAAAGATCTTTGTGTGGTAACTATGGAAGATTCCACAAGGATCAATGTCTAATAAAAGCAGATGTTTGTTATTAATGAAAACAATTCGAACATTTTAAAAGAGAATGTTCTCAATTGAAACCGAAGGCACAAAGGAATTCATAAGATGAGCCACAAGCAAGTAACAAAACAAAAATTACTTCATCAATTGGAGGAGAACTCATTGATATAAAGTAAAAGGGGGTGATGGAGTAACTAAGTATTGTTCAAGTAAGTCTTGTTGTAAAGTTATAAGTGAGTTATCCTTTTATTTTGAATAATAAGAGTTATGTGTTGTCGTTATAAGATTTCCAATTTAAGAGCAAATTTTTGTGAAAGTGACGTTTGAATAGATTTTGAGGATGAAATTTTTTCAAGAGGAAAGAAATTGTAAACCCCGGTTCCAAAATCTTAAGGAATATTTCTAAGGAGCTTAAGGATGTACCTTGGTGGAAGTGAAATTTATACTGAGATCTTAGGTATTTATGACCGAATTAAAGTGACTGTTAAAAAAGTATAGTGCTTTGAACTAAAAAAGAAATCTATTTGAACACTTGGTTAAAAAGGGCATTTGAGAGATATTTTTCAAAAATCATTGACAACATGCAATTGTAGGAATGCTTGGTTGAAGTGTCATGGAAACTTAAGAGATAAAAGGGGAGTCAAGGAAAGGGGATAGATGATAATAGAAGGGATGGACATGGTATGGAAGGGAAAAGTCAAAGAAAGGAGCTTAGGCAAAGACAAAAAGGGATGGGCAAGGCATGAAATGAAATGATGCTTTGTTGTTATTAAGTAGGACATGGAGAACATGTAAGTAACCTAAGAAAAACATATGGTAGACTAGGTAGGGGTGTCAAGACTTGGGCATGCATGCAGAGAGTAGGTGATAGATGTCAATTTAAAGACATGCAACCTTTTTATAAATAGGTATAAGGAGAAGAGCATCTCGTCCCGTTAAGAATAGATTTTGAGACATCTTGGTTCCATTTAAACATTATCAAATCATAAACCTTAAACATCCTTGAGTAAGCCTTAAACAATATTCCTTTGATAACCTTCATTTTCCAATAAGCTTAAACATTTAACATGTGTAAACAACGTGCTTGAATAAACACCCTTAAACAATAACATTGCTCGAAAAACTTTTCATTTCATGCTTGAAAATTATTCATGACATAGCTTAAACATTTTAGATAAATCATTCATAAATTAATCATAGCTTAAGAACATGCTATAAATCACTTTAATAAAAAAAATTCCACTCACAGATAGAAGCTTAAATCTTCGGCTTATAAATATGCTCGATTTTTTCTTGACAAAAAAATATGGTAAAATAATTCAATTAATTCTCTTTCACCAAGAAAATACCAAAAATGTATTTAGAAAATCCAAAAATCACCAAAATTGCTCAAAATGCCTCATGACACTATCTGACACGCATGGGTGGGCGACAGGGACTTGGCCGTGCGCTGAGCTGCTCGCGTGCTAACCTCACACACATCCCCCTCTTCTTCGTGTGATTTCTTGGCCGCACGCATCTCGTGCACAAGCTGCGCATGCAATACCAACAACCACAAACATTAACCTCTTATTTCCCAAAACACCTGCCCATATCGCCTAGTCTTACCTTGTCACTCGTCCAGCCTCCCCTTTGCCCAGAACCTCATTTTTTGTCTAGAAACTTAACCCAACTTTGAAAAATCATAAATAACATTCCACAATTCTTTTGAAGAAACTTCCTTCTACAAATATGCTTTACAATGTCATAAATTTTTTACCTTAAAATTTTAGCTTTAGAATCCAAAGGATGAACTCTACAATCCTCTAAAAATCTACCTTGCACAGATTCACATAAAATCTGGTCTTCCTTAATTTCTTCAACTCAAACTCAAACCTTCCTGACTAAAAAATGTTCAACATCCGTAATCTAGAAACTAGACTAAAAATGTGATCATTTGAGAGTAATTTCAACCAAAACGCACAAGTGATTTGAGAGAAAGACTCAATTGAAGTGACCTATTTAAGTGAACTTTGCATGAATCTTTATTAACACCTCAGCCAGTTGGAATCTAAGTTAAGCATGCAAAAAAACCTATAAATCCCTTCATCGACTCCACCTCTTCATTATCTCACCAAACCAAAATGCCTAATGTCCCTTGACAAGTCCAAAACGTCTAGTAACATTGCCTTGCTAACCTCCAAGCTCTTCTCGCATGCCATGCTAACCTTTTTGACCTTGTCTCCTAACCTCTCAAACACCCACAAAACCTGTCAATGACATCCTTTCTCACCCAAGACTTTGGAAGTTGTTAACACCTAAACACAAGTAAAATATCCTCTCAACGTCTAATGCTCTAGCCTTGGTTGCCCACTCTTAAATACTAACCTCTTTAGAGGTTATTTTCCTTTATTTTGCTGCCCAAACAACCTGAGTATAACCTCTAAACGCTTTAACATGCCCTAAATGCCTAATGACACTTATTTAGAGGTTATTTCTATTTCTTTGACCGTATACACACCACACCAAGATAACCTCTAAACCCATAACGTCTAGCACCTCTTCCTTTGTTACTTAGCCAAAATTTCCTCATTTTTCTACTAACCATGACATGCTTTTTATGACACTTTTATCCCAAATCTTAATCTTCCAACTACTTCAAAAGACCTATATTTTCATTCAAGGTTCGGGGTTTACATCAAAACTTCAAGCAAAAGTGGCAAAAACACTCAAAAAAAAAAAAGAAGTCCAAAATGACCTAAAATGGCTAGTTGGCGCACAGGCCTGTTGTGCACACACATGGGCGTATGCTAACATCGCGACCCTCTTTTGTTGCTTGCGCTTGGCGCCACGCACGCCTTGTGCCAAGCTCGCTTGTTGCGTGTGCGCATGGGACCACACAAGGCACCCTCACACCTCTCGTGTGAGAAAGGGTATTATAAAAATGAATGTGAAAACAAGTACGGCTAAGCGAAAAGAATTCAAGGAAAACTCCAGTAGCGTTTCAAGGGGAAATAAGAAATTAATGTAATAGTTATAGTTGTAATTTTAAGGTTGTAAGGCTGTAACTACAAAAATTAAGTAATAAAAGTACTATTTTCTTCAAAGTAGTGTTTTACTGTCTAAATTTTGAGGACGAAATTTCTTAAGAAGGGAAGAATTGTGAGACCTGTTTCTAATTTAAGTATAAGAAGAAGAAAAATATGGTTGTGTTTTGAAAATTTACATTTTGGATAAGAGGAGGCATTTTGAAGTAACACTCTGTGATAAGAAGTTGACGTTTGAATTAATTCGCAGAAATTATTAAGAGATAAATTTTTTTTTATGATTAAGTATAAGTCTTGTGATTAAGAAGTTAATTCGCGAAGAAATTTGAGAATATAAGAATTTGCGGTAGGACCTATAAGTCTAAACACTCACAAGAGAAATAGTCTTTGCGAGAAAAAAATTATTTGAAAGCTATGTTGAGTGGTTGAAGTTATTCGCATAATGGAGTTAGGTGAGAAGAAAGGTCTGAAGAAGAAAATGTCAAATATGATTTTATAGGGGTTAAATATTAAATTTACACGTGTAAAGTTTTAAGTCGGAGCTGACGAACTGAGAAGAGTTAAAGCATTACTAAGTTAGTTTAAGGGCTCTATAAATAGAGGAATTAGTCATTAAGTAAGCACAAATATTTTATTAAAAAAAGGGCTAAGGGCTCTATAAATAGAGGAATTAGTCATTAAGTAAGCACAAATATTTTATTAAAAAAGGGCTAAAATGTTGTTGTTTTGCTTTGACGAGAAGAAGAAAAACAAAGTGTGTGCTGCAGTTTGTTCTCCAGGAAGACTCCAAAAAAAAGAAGGAAGAGGATGATTTTTTATAAAGTGTGGTGAGTGATAAAATGAGTTTAAAGTTGATTTCTAAATCTGATTAATTATCAAATGTTTTAAGAAAACTTTGATGATTGAATGTTGAGTTTACTGATTTATAAGCATGTTTTAAATTGTATTAAAGTATGACACTGGAAAATGATTCTAAAGCATGTAATTATTGTTAAGTTTATGGATATTTGCAAAGTCATGATTTACGAGCATGTTGGAATTTCTAAAACAGAAAAATTCATTGTTTTTAGAATTTTTTTTAAAAGCATGAGTTTAAATAGAATGGTTTAAAGAGAAAATCATTAAACTCTATATATCGAGTTCTCGATAGTCAATGTGCACAGTTAGCGGTATAGGGCTACGCTGACTACTTAGCCGCTACCCCTTAGTTCAAGCAGGATGGTAAGACCAAAGGTGCTTTGCTATCTTGATCGATTTTATTATGAAATAGCATGACCAGAGGTGCTCTGCTAGTTTGATCGAGGTTTAATAGGATAATAAGACTAAAGGTGCTATGTTATTTTAACAAAGTTTTTTTTTGGTATAGAGTATATAGAGACAAAAGAGTTTATTTAAAGAAAAATTGACTAATGGGTGTTTATGTGAAATGTATATTGATATGTTTTGCAAAATAAAATGTTTATTGATATACTGATTTGTGTTGGAATTTATGATTTGGCGAAAATGATTTATCAAAGGACATTGCGAAAAGGATTTCATAAAATATCACTAAGTGTTTTAGACTTACGTTTTAAAAATCTCATCTTCCAAGAACATACGTTAAGGCCAAGTAGAGAAGAAGGTTGAATGGCTTGCGGCGAGTTGAGAAAGCCGCTAGGCATTTAAGAGTTGTTATTTATGTTTGGTCAAAATGTGGTAATTGTATATTCTTAGAACGACTGTTATTAATTAAGTGTACATTTTGGATAAGTTATTTATCGCATTTGGTGTTTAAGGTTGATTGTCATTGTTGTTTTAGTTTAGTTGATAGTTTAAAAGGAGTTGAAAATAAGCTTAGCAATAAGATCAATTGCAAAGTTTAAGTTAAATCGCGTCTTATTTGCACTACTTCTTGCGTTTTGGTTGCCTTGAGGATTTGGGTGTAACACTCAGTTTCTCCATCAGTTTTAAGATGACACGTACTAGAGTAGACTAACTTCGTATCAATTTTTTCCCAAAGTACTTTCCAAAGATGACTTAGGGATGTTTGGGCCCTAGATAATTTGCAAGGGGTTGAGTGGGCTAATTAGCCCACACCTTGTTTGGGGTACGAATTATGGATATCCTAGTATTAAGGTTTCCATAATCCCCGTATTTCTCCCAACTCCCTCCCTCAATCCTTCTCACTCCCCCTCTTACTCCTTCCTTTAATCCTTCTCTTGCCCTCTCACTCCTACGTGGTTTTTGGCTTATATATTCATTCCCCTTCTCCGTAACACCCTGCTATCCCTTCTCTCTCCTTGTGTTCTTTCTCTTTTTACATCTCTTTGTTCTCATCCCTCTCTTAATCTGATATCTGTGTTTACCTTTTTGTTTTCATCTTGAAACCATTCTCCTTCTCCCTCTTTGGTTTCGTTGAATGGTTGGGTTTCCACCCCTTGCCTCCTAACCCTTCCTTGCATGTTCAAAGAAGCTTCTTGGTGAACAATGCAAGGATCTCTTCTTTGTCGCTCTGACTTTCCCTTACTACTTCAACTTGTACATCGAAACGACTATGATTAGAGAGATGCTACTTGTATTGTAGGATATGGAGAATGGTAAGGGAATTGGCAACAGAGCATGGTAGAGATGTTGTTGGTTCTTATCGGGTTTATATCCCAAACATGCCCTTATAGTCGATGATGAGGTCCTCTTTTAATTTTTTTTTTTTGTTTCTTTTCAATTTTTTTGTGTGTTTCATTTTCATGGTAGTATGTTTAAAATGTTCCTTATGTGATATGTTTTGGAAAAAAATTTCTAAACCATGTTCTTCTTATACTCTTGTTGATATTCAAATTGTTCTTTTTATCATTGTTGTTCATTTTCTAATCCGGAAGAAGCATGATCTTCGTTGGAATATTTTTATTTGCTGAAATTTTGATTTTCATATGCTCTTAATGTGATTGAAAGCTCATTCGTATATTCATGAACCATTATGCATTCATTTGTATTTTTTCTATACAATTTTGTGTTCATCTTTTTCCTTTGCTAAAATTTTTACTACACTCCTCTCATAATGACAAAGAAGTCAAACAACGTAACAATAGACTTTGGATATAAGAAGAATTATGTAATATGATCTCGGACTAAGGTTGCACCAAGATAGCTTCGAGCTAAAGAACATAAGCAATCCGTAATATGATCTCAGGCTAAGGCTACCTCGAGATGCCTCCAAGCTAAAGAACATAAGCATTATGTAATATGATCTAGGGCTAAGATTGCCCCGAAAGGTTCTCGAGTTTTACTTAATCAATTTTTAGTTTTCTTGGGGCAATGTTTTTAGGTTGTCTTTTTTTTCAAATAAAAAAATGCACTATCTCGGTGATGCACACGACCAAGAGAAACCAAGAAATTTTCTTCAAATGGTTTTTTCAGATTTAGGAAGAAACTCAAGGTTGATCCTAGCCAAGATTGATCGTGAGGAAAAAAATCTCAACTAAGATTCAAATAAATGTTCTACTTTTAATATATAAAACAAAAAATGTTATATTCTCAAAATTTTCTATAATTTTTCTATAGGTTTTGTACATTCAATGAATTCTATCATCCAATTCTGCCATTGTTATATGAGGTTCAAAAACATATTCAACTAGTTTGATGAATTTCATTACATTATGGTATTAAGTTTATACAGTATGGTATTAGGTTTGTTGTAACTTCTTTTACTGTCATTTTCTTCTTTCCTTCTAACTTTAGGGATGTCTACTGTGCATGTCATATCCCTTCTTTCTTGGGATTTTGTTGGTTGTCTACTGTGCATAATCTTCATTAACAGTGCATCATTAATTACTCCCATCCCATTTGTTTGCACATTTCATTCGCATTCGTGTTTAAACATACATCCTTCTGTGAGACTCTAGTCATAAATTGTCTTACACGATAAGACTCCACAAAGTTGCCCTATGCGAGAAGAAGTATTATACGATAAAGAGACTATGCGAGGAATCCTGGTGGCGACATAAGCCTACTTCACCAAAAAGCAATAATGTCATTGCTCATGTAAGAAAGTCGGTGAATGATTTGACCTTGCTGCCCAATCTAAATCCGAGATGAGGATATGACAAAGATATGTGGGGTTTTAATATTGGACCTCATCTCGCTGTCTGTAAAATCAATCATTCCAACATGAGAAGACTTCAACGAATAAAACTATAAATGGAGGATTCCAATCATTTTGAAGTCTTTTTTGACCCTGAGCGTCCATAAAAGAAAAATTAGAAGACTTTCAAGTTTTAGAGATCTGAAGCCTGCCTGAATTTGAAAAAAAATTAAGAAAATGCAAGGGAACTATTGGCTAAGGCTAAGCAGAAAAGCTAGCTGATTATGATAAGTGAATGGTTATTCTTATTAAATGCTTTCAAATAACAAGGATTTATGAAGTATGTTCAAATCCTTAAATATATTTCTATTGAGACTATAAACTATATGATTTCTTGTATTTTTTTCAATTAAAAAATGCACATGACTTATAAATAAATTAGACATTATGAACTGAAATGATGTGATATAACGACATGTTCTGAAAAATACATGGAATTTGATAAGGTTGAAGCGAGGTAGTCGTACAATGCAATTTGAATTATGACCAGTGATTTAAAAGAAGTATTTCGTGAAATTTTTTCTAAATGAAACGAAGGTTTTGAAAGTAGTCTTTCCGAGTCTCATGTTTCCATTGTTTATCTGGAAAGAGAAAACTAAGGTTTCTTCAAAGGATGATTTCTAAAGAATGCATCAAATTTAATAAAGTTTAAAATGAGATAATCCTTTGTACCCAAAGTGATGTGATGCCTTATACTTGTTGTGTGATCTTGAGTAGGATGCCTCATACTTGTTGTTGTGTGAATGGTATGACATGCCCTTTTTTGCTTGTTGTATGATCTGACATCGGAAGACGCGATATGCATAGTTGAATTGATGAAACCTACTAAATGCATTGAGATTACTCCACATAGCTGCAACTTGGCAAAAGAGTAAGGTAAACACTTAAGCCAAGGAAATGGTACAAAGACGTAATTGAATATCCAGAGAATAATTATGTGGGGTGATTATGTATTATGCAAGAAGCATACAAGCAATATGAATTACGATGAAAGAATTGAAACAATTTCCATATGAATTATGATGAACGGTAAAAGAAGTGATTCTTTCTGAGAATTGTGAAGTGTTGAAAAGTGTTTAATGCCTTGAATGAGCGTTTTAAACTAAAAAACATGATGATTGACCTATAAATTATATATATCGCGTTAAAGCAGAGTTTGTTTATTAAAGGTTTTGATAAAAGACCTCACTGATTAGATGTTTTGTCTAATCTTTCAATCGTTTTGTTTTACCCCCTCCTCCTAGTTAGTGAAGGACATCAACGTTGAACTTGCATCCTTGATCGCCTACTGTACCCATTTTAAGAACTCTTCATTTTGGTAGTGGCCACTGTGAACTCACATAACGCATAGTAGTTAGGCGAGGAAAGTCTAAGTGTTGTGTTAAGTTTTGTTCATTGATTATGTAATGAGTATGCAAGAATGCATTGAATGAACTTTGCCAATGAGTTATTAAAGAAGGTTCCATTTTGTCACTGGCCACATTTTGCATTGAGTTTCCTTGTTGTGTTAGTGTTTCTAAGCATGGCAAAATATCAGCAACAAGGTTGGGGACAATCTAGTGGAGCGTCTCTCTCTAGTGACGAGGTTAATAACCTTCTCCAATAATTTTTTAAGTTTAACTTATTTGTTTAAGCAAATGGCTACAAGGACCAACCAAGCTCAAATGTTGAATAAACCCCAAATCCATATGGTTGGGTTGAGAGGGTCAGATCTATGAAGCAACCAAAGCCCAAGTCCATAAAGCTATCCAGAGAACTCTATAAATAGAGGAAGTTCTTTTCAGTTTTTGGAGTCAGAAAATTTTACTCCAAAAACTCTCTAACTACTAAAGCTGACCACATTTGAAGTGTCATACCCCCTCTCACATCTCCTTTCCTAAAAATTCATTACCTACCTCTAAAAGAGGGGTATGAGGGCTGACAAACAATTTCATACATTGACAACACTCACCAACCATCTAACTTATCTAACTCAACTAGTAGTCATTTCCTCTTGTTAGCCATAAACATACCTTTTCAATTTATGCTCAATAAATACTTTATATAAATCACATGCTTTAGAAGTAATTTGTAAATCAGATAACTCAAAGCATGTTAAAACATAAGGCTAGCAAATGCATATAAATCTCTATTTGAAATTCACATGGAATTTATACTTAAATTTATGCTTGCAAATAATTTATAAATGAGTAAGGAGTAATCATTAAGAACTCTAAAAAATACTTGGAAATATTTAACTTTGAACTCAAGTTCATAAAGAAACTTTGAAAGTCATTTTGTATGCATATGTCACACACAAACTTGTGGCTCAGTCCTTGGCTTGAAAATTCGTCAAACTCTTATTATCCTGAAATATCCATATTTAAGCCTAAATTAATGTATTCACCTTAGAAAATATCAAAATTTTACTTAAAATAGGAAAAAATATCATAAAATAACTAAAAATTGCTCATTTAGCATGTTGGCACGTAGATCATGGGGGGCGGGGATGGGGTGTCACACGCAAGGCTTGGAGAAGCCTTGTCGGATGCTAACCTTGCACCTAGCACGGTACATGCCTCATGGTTGCACACCCTATGGGTATGTACGTTGTGCAGTGTGTGCGTTCTTACGTGCAGAGCATGTCGCGTGGCCTAGGCGTGCACTTCATGCTGCCTGGTCGTGCACTGTTATGTGTCTTGCATGCTCTTACAAACTCAACTAACATCTTTTAGCCTAAAATGCACACTCTTCTTGTTGAGTTTATGTCCTAAAACTCGTCGATAGTAAATGTAGTTTGTCGACCGTTATTAATAAAGTGTTATTATAATTTCAATAAAGCGTTATTGCTTATATTATTAGTTTTGTTTTAATCCACTAAATCCAATACATTAACATCCTAAGTTGTTTAATGAATCTTGAATAGTATGTAAAGACATATAGAGATAAATGTTCGAGAAACAACTTAAAGGGTCTATAGTATAGGGATAAGGTTGGGAACCTTATCTTGGTAACACCTATGGACATGTCTCACTTTGTATTTGATACAAACGCAATGATCCAACACGTTCTTGTAGGTGAGATACAAGTGAGGGTATCCTATATAATAAGTTTGCATAAGACTGGACCACAAAATAGTAACCACTATATGTAACTCCATTAACTAGTTAGGTTTTTATTTGATTAGGATGACCTAGGTAACTTAGTCTTAATTCTAAGTGTATTATGAAATCTTGTTCAAGAAGAATTGTCCTTTGATTTATATGGGTTAGAGTGGCCAAATTGATGACTCAATATGCTTATCATTTTAGAGACAAAATCGAGTGGGGAGCTGAAAGCATAATCACACAAGATGGAGTTGACTACTTCTCGACTATAGGGTAAGTAGATAAGTGTTTCCTTAAATGGTGTCTTCAAAACTTGAACAAAGGACCCTACTCTTTCTACAGCACGAGAGAGGTTTTTGTTTATTGGTTAGACCATAAATAATTTGTTCATTAAGGAGCATTGGTATCTAAGGACTAGAAGTAACATATGGGTAAAACAATAATTTGATCCAATTGGTGTTACGAACACTTGTGACGGACTAACTTATTATTATTAGTCTGTATCCATCGACACATAAAATATATCTATAGTGAGAAGAGTTCAAATGTGAGTCTTTAGTGGATTGTACACACAATTAACGAATATTGATTAATGCGGTTAATGAGTTTAGTTATTTAATCTCATATCGTTGTAGCTTTTAATATGTAGGTCCATTAAGCCTCATTCCTAGCTCGTAAAGGGTAATGAGAATAAAATATATTGATTGTAATTTGAAATGTTCGAATTTTCTTTGAGAGTTAATGTAATGTATGGTGATACATTATAATATAAAGTTTATGTTTTAATTAAACTTTATTATATAAATTTAATTTTGGATATGATTCAAAATTAATTTACGAGAGAATAAAATATTTGAATGAGTTCAGATATAAATTTAATTAATGTGAACTAGATTCATATTAAAACTATTGATTAAAATTTAATGTGTATGATACACATTAAAACTATAGATTATGAGAGAAATTTATATTTGAATATGATTCAAATTTGGATGAAATTATACCTAAGATATTTAATTTAGTAATTAATTAATTGGTGAATTAGTTAATAATTTAGTTTAACTTTATTTAATTAAATTTGATAGCAAATTGATATGATCTAAACGATCGCTTACCTAGTCAACACGATCGTCTAGCATGGTCAACAAGATTGTTACAATTTTAAGTCCTTTTCCCATCGTTTAAAAAAAACTACACGATCGTGTGGATATGATCTAAACGATCATTTATCTAGTGAACACGATTATTGACCATGGTCAACACGATCGTTTAGATTTGAATCTATTTTCTCATTATTTAAAAAGAACAATACGATCGTGTGGTATGATCTAAACGATCGCTTAGCAAAGTCAACACAATCGTTTAGTGTGATCAACACGATCAATTAGATTTGAAGAATTTTTTTCATCATTAAAAAGAACTACATGATCATGTTGATACTATCTACATGATCACATATAATGATCATTTAGAAGAACAATTACACGTGTATGTGGCCTTAATCGTGTGTTGACTAAGACATTTTTTTTTTGTATTTTCCATTGTGAGTTTCCGTGCTTTTTCTGTTTTTAAAATTTGTCTATATAGTGTAAATATTTTATCGGTTTGTAATATTTTTGAAAAAACCACTTTATATAATTATTTAATTTATCAAATAATTGATAAATTTAATATTAATTTAGTTTAATTTGAATTAAACTAAAAAAATTACTCCCGCGACTCCCTTACGTGGAAGTTATTTGGGGAACATGGAATGTTTTCCCACGTATCGTGCATTCTCTCAATCAACTCCTCTTCTTAAGGATAAAGGAAGGGGAAGTAGGCAATGTAAAAAAAGAAGTATTTTCTCTTGAAAAAAATCACTCTATATTCTTTCAATCGTCTCTACAAAAAAAATTTATTCCAATTTCGGATCCCACAAACCAAAATCTCATTCTTAGATAATAGGGAGGTTTTCAAGTTGTAGTGCCCCAATCTTGATGTTTTAGTAGATATAGACTTAAACGAGAGTAAGTTTCTTGACATCTTTAATTTCTATATTTTTTTGTAAAAGCATGCTTAGCCATAGTAAATTAATTTATGTAATTCTTATTCCAACGTATTGGTATTTTTATTTTTCCAATTAAATTTATTTTAGGATTATGTTAAATTATTCCACTGTGTACTGCTTTTAGCTCTGCACAGTTTGCCTCGCCATACCTGACACTTTGCCAAGCCTCAACTCTTCCTAGAAGTTCCTTTCTCGACCAAAACATAAGTCCAATTTTGATGGTCAGTAACGCTTACAATTTTGATGGTCGTAACTCAAATGAGGACAATTCCTTCTAAGTTGTTTAAAATCATCTTAAGTATCTTACCTCAAAATTTCAGCTTACGATTCTAAGGGATATGTCCTGTAGCCTTCTGAAACTCAACACTGCTCCAATTTATCCAAGAAATGACCTTCAAGGCTTTTCTTCAATGGTTGAAGGTCTTCTTCGCGTTCTCTTTTGTCTGGGAGTCTGACCACTCAATCTAAACTCATATAGGAAGCATTTGCAATTGACATTAACCAAATTGGATGAGTTAATTGTGAGAACTTCATTCTTAAAGTTTCCTTAAATACTTCATGTTGCATTTTAGTCTTAAGACACCTCTTGCTTGCTTAGATGCCTGGAATCTATTCCATCAAGCACTACTAGAAAGCCTAGAGCTTAATTGGTCGCATGGCATCCATCACCAAAAGAAATAGCCTTGAACTTAGCTCACTTGTTCCTACTCGCATGACCTCAAAGCATCAAGCCGCCTTGCCTTAACACACACCATGCCACCTGCTCCACAAGCCATGATCCTTGTCGTTGCCCCTTTCCTTGTCCACATGGCAACTCACCTAGCACCTTTCCTCGCCTAGCACACTTGACAACCAAAACGCCTAGTCAAGCCTTATCTTTAGTGGTTCTTCTTACAACTTGGTCACCTAGCAGCCAACAACTCCAAATGCCTAGAAATGGACACTTAACCTTTTGTATTTAGAGCTTCTCCTTGTCATGAAACCTCTCACCCACACACACAACAACTCAACCTTGGCTGCCCAACTCTCTATCTCTAGAGGTTCTCATATGCCTCCTCTTGGCCACCTATGGGTACCAAAATGCCTAAAAACTAAAAATACTTAGCCAAAATTCCACCGTGCTAATCTCTTTATAGCCACCTACCCTTAACACCTAACAAACTTCCTTTTTCAAAGCTACCTTGGCTACAATGACACTTAAAGCATGTCACTTCAAGAACATCATACATTTTGCTTCCATACATCAAGTATATGCATTCAACTCAGAGAGAATCAAAAGATCAAGTACTAGAGGTCAAATCACATTGGATCAAATCTATAAAACAAAATCAGCATAAACACACATTGCATCAAATCTATAAAACAAAATCAACATAAACACAAGTTCAACTCAACAAAACATGTTTCTCCTTATATGTTGTGCGAACATACCATTTTCATTTTTACGTGGCTAGAAAAGCTTTTCAAACATGCACTTGAATAATAGGTTAAATATTTGAATTTTTTTCACTTACCCACATGTTATTATATTTTATGTTACTTAAAATAAAGGGAAATAAAAGCTAGATAAGGTTAAAATACTATGAAAAGAACAAAGGTAGCTTTGATTAAAATAACATATCTTGTGGAACATGGCCTTTTTTCATAAGCAAAAACGTGAGCTGTAATATTTAAATTTCATTCTTCCTCTATGAACTAATTAATTATTTCTCCAAAAATAATTTTAGTTATTATTAAAAAGATTATTTCCAAATATAACATAATAAATCAAAATATTTATAAAATATAAAAGAAAAATTAAAATCTATTAGTGTCTAGACCAACTTACAAACACTAATCTCACGGGATAATCCGTCACATTTTGGTGTCAAGGAAACTTGTAAAAAAATATCTCCAAGTATGTGACATTATGAATTATAGTGAACTCATGATATCTTGGTTAGTTATGTTATGTCTTCTTTTTTTATCACTAGACCAATCCTTGATGATGTTCAGAGGAAGTTTTAAGTTTTTATTGATATATAGATTATCAGGATCAAGATGGGGATTGAAAATGTTTAACCATGGTCTCTTTCTCGATCTCAATTAATATCGATTGAGATAGAGAAAACAAGAAAAAATGTTCTACACAATTGATTAAATGTTTGAACTTTGTGGTTCCGATTAGTCCACAAGTCCACGTTGAAATCTCTCTATTGTTGTATATATGGACAATCGAAACCACGGAGAAGATGAAGAGTTCGAAGATACACATACACATATATGAAAATTTAAGATCGATCCATCATACTACTACACATGAAGCCAAGATGATCCCACGTCTGACATAAAAGTTTATGTATTCTTAGCTTTATGGAAGTGTGTCAAATCCAAAAGTTTTGTTAATAGAAGGTTTTATATAAAAAAAAATTCAAAACTATAAAGATGGAGACTTGAATCTAGATCTTGGAGGAATTGAAAATTATATTGATCACCACACTAAACTAACAATTTTCATAATTTTCATATTATGATAGTTTGTAGAATATATTATAAAAAAAAAACACATAAAATCGAGGGAGTTTGAACCCTTTAACCTTAACTAAATTAACGTTAACTCGGCTTGTTTCATTCTCCCTAACACATTGTTATAAAAAAAAAACCACACGTGGAAAAAGTTAATCACACATTAAGTAGTATTTCTCAAAATTAACTGTTAAGTATATTGTTTCTTTTTTATATAGGAAATCATGAAAGTGAGTGTAAAATATTGGGAAGAAGATGGGAGTCTAGAATTAATTAAAGAACAAGAAGTGCAACCCTCAGACGCCATCTTGATGCACTTGAAGGAGACAAAAAACAATTGAATTAAAGTATTCAAAAAGTAAATTAGGAGATTAGGAGAGATATTTTATAATGACATAGATGACAAAAAAGGTGGCTGTTTCCCAAATTCCACTCTCTGATTTGTTAATTTATTATTTTCAGAACTATAATTTATGGGATGGTATTAACAGTAACATGCATGTTCTCAAAGTATTTTAGTGTTCTCAGATTATTTTAAATCAAAGAAAAAGCTCAAAACTTCTCCTTTTAATTTGCTTTCACCAGCTGACCCAACATCTAACATCATCATCATTTGCTTCCCCCTTTAACAACTAAAAGTATCTATATTATATATATACTTTTTACATTAAGAGGGGCTAAGAAAATAGGGACAAATGATGAAGTATTTCCTCATTATTTGGTTTCAATCCTCACTAAATTCTACCCATAGATAGATTATTATCTACTTGTTGACTCAATACGAATACTAGACATAGTTATACAAAATGACACAAGCACAAAAACACGTCATTTTCTTTTTTCAAAAAAGACACTAAGATACATACATAACATGAACACATTTCTTAAAAGTATATATCAGTTTTATACCAGAACGAAATTCAAAATTAAATCAATGATCCATTTATTAATTTAAATGCTAACATAATTTGTTTGATATAATTCATACTCCCAAACATTATTGTTTTTGTCGTGTATATATGAAACAAGTGTTTGATGTGTGTTAAACAAAAATTGGTTCTATTGTTTACTATATAAAATTATTTATTTCACTAACAAGTTTTGAACACATTAGCTAAGTTAAAGTGTTTGTTCTCCCTAAACTCAAAGCCCTATAGACATAAACACAAATACACGTATAATATGAAGATAACCTTGTTTCCACTGCAACAACACAGGGAGATTTCCTTAACCAATACACTATAATTTGAATATCCACTCCACAATTTACAATAAAAGTAAAATCAATCCATATGTTTGGTTTAACAATAAAAGTAAAATCAATCATGTTTGGTTTAACTTTTTGAGTATTTATTTTAAAACTAAGTCATTTTAGAAAAACAACTGAAGTGTTTTTGTCACCATCTAGACAAGCTTTCTAAGTTACAAAATTTCTTTTAAGCAATTTTTATTGACAGGGTTTAAATAAAAATAATTTTTTTAAACATTTATTTGTTAGTGTTACGAAATTAACAATTAAGTAATAGAAAAATGTAAAGATTAACACCTAGGTTCATTAAGAGTGTGTTAGAAGAAATATAATTAGGCGTCCCAGGCTAGAAAGTTAATATATGCTCTTTTCTAAACCTCTTGAATTGGGTTATTGGTAGCACCACATGATGAAATCAAGGCATTCCAACAAATAGACAATTGAAATAGGTCTTACATCTTTTTTAACAAATGCTAGTGAGATTT
This sequence comes from Cucumis sativus, assembly GCF_000004075.3. Taxonomy (NCBI): domain Eukaryota; kingdom Viridiplantae; phylum Streptophyta; class Magnoliopsida; order Cucurbitales; family Cucurbitaceae; genus Cucumis; species Cucumis sativus. The sequence continues at coordinate 7,274,745 of NC_026659.2, read as the reverse complement.
TTTTTCCTTCACTATAAAGGGATGAGTGATTGAAACTATATATTTCTTTGTCACTGACACATACATATACCAATTGAACTATAACCATTTTGACAATGATGAATATAGAACGTTTGATTTAAAGAAAGGTAATAGTTACCATGTATCCACTAAGACATAAAGGTAATACTTACCATATATCCACTAAGACATAACCTCTGGTAAATACACACAAGGGATATAACCAAGACCCTTATTATAAGAGTTGTTGATAGTTAGGAAACACATGGAAGAAATAAGGGTTAAAACGATATTGAGTAGGTTTGGTTCTTCTCAATCCCACCATCCAAAGAATGCATTTAATAAATCATATCACAAGGTCCACGTACAAAACTCTATTTTTATATTATATAAAGATAGGTGCATATAACCCTACCACTTAGGCTATGCATGGTTTTAAGTCCTTGGTTTTGCAAAATTCAGTGGTCCAAAAGGCTCTTTTAAACTATGAAATTGTCAGTTCTTTTTCTTGGTTGGTGATTGGGGAGAAAATTATCATAATATTATTGATGTGAATCTTTCCCTTATGGAAAAAGCCTTTTTATAATTTTTCACGTTCACTCACATGCTCTGCACTTTTCAAAACAGCCTGTTAAGAACATGCCTCTTTCTCTCTGTTCTTCATGCCCTTCCTAGGATTTTTATTATACATATACATGTGTGAAATGGTACTTACATTATCAGGTATGTATGTATAAATATATGTATGTATGTGTGTGTATGTATGTGTATGTATGTATATATTGGATAATTTTGAAGATTCGGAGAAGTGGGAATATAGCTATAAAGATAACACCCGGAGGTTCAAGTGGTTCACTCGTAGGGTTTTATCTTAAGTTCATGGTCAGAAAAGTACATTTGAGAACCATTTGGTAGCCTTAGGTTCAATAATGATGGCATGATCCTAGAGAAATTGAAATCATGCACCTTCTTTGTTAGAAGGATAAATAAGAAAGTTGATAGGTAAGGGCATCATTTATTTATTTTTGTTTAGAAAGCATCATTTATTTATTTTTGTTTAGAAACTTCATTCTTCTTGAGATTTGCCAATGATAATTTGAATGTACTAAAAGTTTTTGGCAGAATGTTTTTAAGAATTTACAAATTTTCCGTAAATAAGAATTTATGAAAGTTCAAAAATCTTTGAAATACCATGAACATTTAAAAAGAATGAAAACTTTTGAAAAAGAATCATTTGTCAATAAGTTATTATCGATTAATAATTTGATATTTATCGAATATATGTAATCTTAACAACAAAAAAAAAAAATTAAGTGTTTAGTAAAACTTTGAAAAAAATTGATGGAATGGACTTCCAAACTTTGTTCACAAATTGAGATAACCTTGAGAAAAAGTGTAACAAAGGTTGGTTAAAGTTTTGGTTTTTGAAGGTTGTGAACTTTAAAAAATAGTCGACTTTCTTGTATTGGGTTATGTTCGTTCTTATAAGATTGTAAATATTTTGTTTCTTTTCTCTTTAGATCGAGTGTAGAGTGGCAATAAGGATAAAAAGTTAGAACATTCAACCATAATATATAGCTTAAAAAATTAAGTTATAATCAAGTTAGTTTATGTGATGAATTATATATATATATATATAGTAAGGATTCTATAAATACCCTATTTTTTATTAACAGAAGAAGGATAGATACCTTAAAAATAAATGAAATCGAAGGTTTAAATTTTTAATTGGATTTGATGGGTTTGTCATCCAGATTTGGTTCATTTTTTTTAGTTCTTTTTGCAAGTGATTCAACGGAGAATGATAGTAAATCAAGAGAGGGTTTAGATATCAATGTTTCCCTTGTTTACACTTATCCAAAAGAAGATTTCTTCTCTCTTTTTTTTTCTTTCGATCCATTTGACTATATTCATTCTAATATAATGAACTAATGTGTGAGTATTTTGTGCATAGTGAAAATCGGTTCCAACCTCAATGTTTAATGAGTTTGGAATATTGTTGATATTGAGTATGTATCCTAAATATGTTGGAGGCGTTGACGAGCCCACTCCAAATCTCACAAACTTTTAAGAAAAGAAACTTATTCTTTTAGAAAACTCAATAACACACTAGAGAAGAATATTGTTCTCTTGAAACTCACTTACTTTCTAAACTTCAATTTGCTTCTATTGATTTGATTCTTTTCTCTTGTATACAAATGAAGGAAATGATCTCTATATATAGTACTCAAGAGACACTTCCTAAAAGACACAAAATAAATGAAGTACATGTATACATACCATTCATGTACTTGAATAATTTCATGTATCTAGAAATGCATATGTATCTTGAAATTAGAAATGTATCTATTAATGTCTTATCCATAATGTATCTAGCTTATTAATTTCTAACATGCCTCCCTTAAGCTAGACTTCCCAAACTTCGAGCTTCTCTTTCATTTTCAAGAATGAATCTGTCTTTGATGCTTTTGTGAATATGTCTACAACTTGATCTTGGGTCTTGCAATACTTCATATATACTTCTCCATCTTTGATCAATTCTCTGGTGAAATGATACTTGATCTTTATGTGTTTGCTTCTTCCATGAAAAACGGGATTCTTCGAAAGTGAAATAGATGATTGATTGTCACAGAACATGATGATCTTTTTCTCTTGAGGACACTTCAATTCATGTAGTACATTTCTTAGCCAAAGTGCTTGACAACTAGCAACAGACAAAGAAATATATTCAGCTTTTGTTGTTGACAATGCTACAATATCCTGCTTCTTTGATGTCCATGAAATTGCTCCAGAACCAATATTAAATACATACCCAAAAGTACTTTTGAAATCATCAATATTTCCTCCCCAATCACTATCACTGTAGCCAACAAGAACATTATCCACATTCTTTTTATAATGGATTCCATGATCAACAGTTCCAAGAATAGATCTAAGAACTCTCTTTCCAGCTTCCCAATGACTTCTCTTTGGTGATGTCATAAGTCTACTCAATAAACTGACTGAGAACATAATATCAGGTCTAGTTGTAGTTAAATACATTAAACTTCCAACAAGACTTCTATAAATGATGGCATCAAAAGCTTCACTAACATCATGCTTACTTAACTTTAAACCCAATTCCATAGGAGTATTGGTAGGATAAGCATTCTCCATTTTGAACTTTTTTCAACAAATCTTTTGCATACTTCTTTTGGGAAATTGCAATCTCACTATCACCTTGTTTAACTTCAATACCAAGAAAGTAATGAAGTAAACCCATATCAGTCATCTCAAATTCCTTTTTCATGCTCTCTTTGAATTCTCCAATCATCATATTTGAGTTTTTCGTAAATATTAAATCATCAACACATAGACAAGTTATCAAGAAATTACCATTTTCATCTTCTTTGGTGTAGAGAGCATGTTCATATGGACATCTTCTGACTGTACCAAGCCCTTGGTGCTTGCTTTAGCCCATACAAGACTTTGTTTAATCGACACACCTTATTTTCTTCTCCAATCTTTGCATAACCGGGGGCTGCTCAACATATATTTTGTCCTCTAAATACCCATTTAGAAATGTTGACTTTACATCCATTTGATGAACTTTCCAGTTATTTTTTGCTGCAAGGGCTAACAACAAACGAACAGTCTCCAAGCGAGTTACCGGTGCAAAAACTTCTTCATAATCCACACCAAACTTTTGTTTGTAACCTTTTACAACGAGTCTGGCTTTGTATTTTTGCACTTCTCCGTTTTGCTTTAGCTTTGTTCTATAGATCCATTTGACTCCAAGAGCCTTTTTATTTTCTGGTAATTTTACTAACTCCCATGTCTCGTTTCTTCTTATTGCATCAATCTCTTGATTCATTGCATCTTTCCAATTTTCATCTTGAATTGCTTCTTCAAAGTATACAGGATCAACATTTGCAAATAAAGCAAAATCAACATGTTCTTCATCTAGTATCCTTCTTGAAGTATTATAGATCTCTTGAATATTTCTGGTCTTCCTTGGAGTAGTTTCTTCATCACTTGTGGAGTGTGATGAAGAAGGTGAAGTCAGTGGTTGAGTTACTTCAAGCTCCAAGTCTCGAGCATCTTTTTTTCCATCCATATCAACATGTAATGGATTTTGGTCTTCATTTGGTGCATTCCATTGCCACAATTTTGCTTCATCGAACTTGACATCTCGACTAATAATAACTTTCTTACTTATCGGATTGTATAGTCTGTAGGCCTTAGAGTTCTCACTGTACCCAACAAAAATGCATTTCTCTGATTTATCATCTAGCTTACCTCTTTTCACATCTGAAATGTGAGAGTAAGCAATGCACCCAAACACTCTTAGGTGACTAACAATTGGTTTCAATCTGTTCCATACTTCTTGAGGAGTAATACCTTGCACACTTTTTGTTGAAGCTTGATTTAGGAGATAGACATCACAAGTTACTGCTTCTCCCCAAAATTGATCAGGAAGCTTCTTTGCCTTCAACATACTTCTTGCAAGTTCCATTATTATTCTATTTTTCCTCTCTGCAACTCCGTTTTGTTGAGGAGTTCTTCGAACAGTCTTCTGATGCTTGATTCCATTTTCCTTCAAGAAATCTGCAAAAACAATATATTCTCCTCCACGATCCGAACGCAATGATTTCAATTTCAAGTTACTTTCATTTTCCACCATTGCTTTGAATGTCTTGAAACATTCGAAAGTAGCACTCTTTTCTTTTAGTAGATAAATCCATGTTTTTCGACTGTAGTCATCAATAAATGTGAGAAAATAACGGTTACCTCCATGTGTAGTAGTTCTCATAGGTCCACATAAGTCTGTATGAACAAGCTCGAGTGGTTTTGATGCTCTCCAAGAACCTCCAGTCGGAAATGAATTTCGATGATGCTTTCCGAAAACACATGCTTCACAGAGTTGTTCTTCCTTTTTAATATTTGGCATTCCTCTCACCATATGTTGTTGACACATGTGAGACCAAGTGTCAAAACTTAGGTGCCCAAATCGACAATGCCATAACCATGAGGTGTCATTTACTAAAGTCTGAAAACAAACAAGCTTCTCATAGCATATTTTAATTGGAAACATTTTGTTGTGAGTCATACGAACCTTCGTTATGAGATCTTCATTCTTGGTTCTAATCTCACATATGTTATCTTTAAAAATAACATCATGTCCTCTTAGGAGAAGTTGTCCAACACTTAAAAGATTGTGTTTGAGACCTGAAACATAATACACATCAGTAATTTTTTTGCTCCCATTTTTGTCTTGACAAGAATATCTCCTTTTCCTTTGACTTCAAGCTTCTTGTTATCACCAGTCTTCACTACATTTTGAGGAGATTCATCTAAAGATATAAAAATATCATTTCTTCCTGTCATGTGGTTACTACAACCACTATTAAGATATCATATTTCTTCAGTGCTTGATTCTTGAACGTTGAGAGTGAAGAAGAGAAGACCTTGATCATTATTCGATTGCTCATGCATTAGAGTGGTTTCTGCTTGATTAGAATTAGCCTTCTTAGACCAACAGTCTGCTTGCAAATTTCCATAATGTCTACAATTGAAACATTGTATGTTAGAAAAATCTCCACGACCACCACTTCTATCTCTTCCTCTATTTGAACTCCTTCCTCGTCCTCTATTTGAAAAAGATTGATTGTCTCTGCTCTCTAACTCTGTATTTGTTACAACGTTGGATCGTTCATTGCCTCTCATTTTCCTTTGACTTCAAGTTTCTTGTTATCACCAGTCTTCACTACATTTTAATGAGATTCATCTTAAAGATATAAAAATATCCTTTCTTCCTGTCATGTGGTTACAACAACCACTATCAAGATACCATATTTCTTCCATGCTTGATTCTTGAACGTTGAAAGTGAGAAAGAGAATACCTTGATCATTATCTGATTGCTCATGCATTAGAGTGGTTTCTGCTTGATTAGAATTAGCCTTCTTAGACCAACAGTCTGCTTAAAAATGTCTATAACGTCTACAATTGAAACACTGTATGTTAGAAAAATCTCCACGACCACCACTTCTATCTCTTCCTCTATTTGAACTTCTTTCCCGTCCTTTATTTGAAAAAGATTGATTGTCTATACTCTCTGACTCTATATTTGTTACAACGTTGGATCGTTCATTGCCTCTACCACCATGTCCACCTCTTCTTCCATTGGATCAACCTCTATAGGAGGACTGCATATGAAAAGCTTCTTCTGAAGGAGTAAAATCAAACATCTTCAATTTGAGCTCATGAGATTGAAGAGATCCCATTAAGCTATTTATAGAGAGAGTTGACAAATCTTTGAATTCTTCAATTGCTACAACAATATGCTTATATCTTCTAGTCATGCTTCTAAGGATCTTCTCAACTATCCTTTGATCTTCAATTGTTTCTCCATTTGATCTTAATTGATTAACAATCAAAAGAACATGGTTGAAAAATTCTTCAATAGTTTCAACATCTTTCATTCGAATTGTATCAAATTCGGTTCGAAGGATTTGTAATCGGACCAATTTTACCTTTTCTTCTCCTTCATACAAATTTTTCAATGCATCCCATGCTGCTTTAGTGGTAGAGACTCCTGATATTCTTTCAAATATATTTTCATCTACAGCTTGGTAGATGAAAAATAATGTCTTCTTATCCTTTTTTCTAGCATCTCTCAACTCATTGAGTTGTTGTACTGAAAGACCATTCTCACTTTCTTGCTCCAAATATTCGTTATCAACAATATCCCAAAGATCTTGAGATCCATAAAGAACCTTCATTTGTTGGCTCCACCGCTTATAGTTTTTTCCCTCAAAGAGAGGAAGTTGAGGTTGCAACATGCTAGACGACATCTTTCAATCCTTGCTCTGATACCACTTTGTTGGAGGCATTGACGAGCCCACTCTAAATTTACTTTAAATCTCACAAACTTTTAAGAGAAGAAACTTATTCTTTTAGAAAACTCAATAACACACAAGAGAAGAATATTGTTCTCTTGAAACTCACTTACTCTCTAAAATTCAATTTGTTTCTATTGATTTAATTCTTTTCTCTTTTTTTTATACAAATGAAGGAAATGATCTCTATATATAGTACTCAAGAGACACTTCCTAAAAGACACAAAATAAATGAAGTACATGTATACATACCATTCATGTACTTGAATAATTACATGTATCTAGAAATGCATATATATCTTGAAATTAGAAATGTATCTATTAATGTCTTATCCATAATGTATCTAGCTTATTAATTTCTAACACTGTTGTGCTACGACAACTCTAGAGTGTTGTGAACGCTCGAATTCAAGATGTACTTTGATGAAAAAATATTCACCCATGTGAGCTCAAAGTGAAAAGGGTTTAAAACCTATTCGTATTAGATTTAATTTCTCTCACTCGTACATATAGTACACCGCTATCTTAGAATACTTATCAAAATCTTGTAATTTTTCTCTAAACGTCTATTAGATTTCTCTCACTTTCATTTCTTTGAAGACTAGTCTATACCATGTTTGAAGCTTTTCCCAAAGATGACGAAGAAAGTACTTTCTAAAATTCTTTACCATGTTTGAAGCTTCCCAAAGATGATGAAGAACTAAGGTAAGTCTGTTGGGAAGAGAAAGTTAGGTGGAGTTTTCTTGAGAATCCATATTTTAATTCTAGATGAATTTAATAAAATCTTGGTTGAATTTTGTGCTGAATTTTAATGGAATATAAAAAAATCACTTTTGAGTGACAAAGTTTTAGTTGCACAAGACATTTTTGTCTTTGTCAGTAAAAGATCATTTATAGCAATGTGTTAAAAATGTGTCACAAAATACAATTATGAGCAATGCACTTTTCAATGCACACACCACTAAAAGAATTTGTAACACAACAATCAGTGCCACTAACTATCAAATAGTTCTAGCAACAAACATGAATGTTCCTAAAAATAGAACCAAATTCACTCACCCAAAATTTTCTCCCCTTAATTTTACTTGGTCTCTTACATTTTTCATTTAACAAATTAGGTAAAAACAAAGCTTTCTTTACTTTTCCATTTCTTTCCATCTCCCTTCACACCTTGAATTCATCATGTGGCGTTATGAACAACCCAATATGAGGGTCTCACTAACCTAGTGGCAGTCGTACGTATTGCATTCTGAAAACATTCTCCTATAGTAATGTTTGTTCTCCTTTTACTCGTGGACGTAGCTAACATGTTGTTGTGAACCAATTATATCAATCTTTACGTTTCTATATTGCTTAATTGTTAATTTTGGAACAAACGCACAAGATGAGACACTTCACTCAAAGTTGAACAACACCTTACGGTTGCAAGCCACAATTAGCGATGACTTACATCAAGTAATATCATAACATAGTCATATCATATCTCAGCCATAACATATCTTAGTCATAACATATCTTAGTTATAACATATTTGTCATCTATGGTAGCTATCTATATGAGTCATCCATGTCACTCACATTATGCATATTAGCTACCTTAATATGAAAAAAATACATGCAAGTTTGGATTCGGTTTCGAAAGTCTAATAGTAGAATCTTTTACATGAGAGATTAGCTAACAAATAGTCTCTAGTTGACGGTCAACATTTCAAATGAACTAATCCTAAATAGTAAGAAAGAAAACAACTTAATAACCTAATAAAATTTTTCAAATGGTTTCATCCAAGACTTTCCTATTTGACTTACCAATAAAAGAGGTTGAAACCAACTCAACCTTTAAGGATAATTACAGATGACTACTCCAAAACTAGTTAATCAATAACCTTCAAGAAAAATAATCCAACTTTAAGAAAATAATTCAACTTTCACCAAAATTAAATTATTTTAGAACCAAGGGAACTGATATTTGATGGATAAACCAAAACCAATCAAATACTTACCAAAAACTTAAATAGCTTAAAGAAACTCACTGACGACTCGACTTGAAGAGAAATCGGCTCACACCAAGGTAGAGAGGCTTCAGGGCTCGGGTTTAAAAAGGAACAGTCGACTTGGCTAGGCTTGGAGAAAGGCATCTTGCACACGAAGTTGCACGACTTGGATTCATCTGAGACAAACAAATTGACATGACCGACAAACGCGTGCGACGATGAGACTTGACGAAAAGTCGTGCAAAAACCGAAAGGTTGGTAGAACGAACGGCTTGTGAAGTGGAGACCAAACACACAAAGAACGAATGTAGCTTGGTTCTCCAACGATGGCTGTGCGGCGGAGAATGGTGACCTGAAGTGAAGATGATGACAAAGAGATCGACATTCGTCGAGGGTTCGCAGAGATGAGGCGATGGGCTAGGGTTTGGTGAGGTAAAAAAGATGATGAATAGTGATGGAAATGGTGTGGACGTATAATGATGGCTATTAAAAAATAACAACAACAATATTATTATTATTTCTATTTTCCTTTTCCTTTTCCAAAAAAAAAAAAAAAAAAAAAACCAATAACTTCTTCTCTCTTCTCATCAAATTTCCTATCAAAACTTATTTTCAAAATATAACAAATTATATATTATCCTTAATAATAATTACGTTATTCCCAATAATATAATTATTCAAATGATTAAAGAGAGCAAGCTAGTGATTGAGGTTAGGTTTTAACTAGATTCATTTGAGAAAAAAACATGTTCAAACAAAGTCAAGTTTCTCTACTCCGATACCTAGACACGCTTCGAAAGGATTAAAAGTGTTTTAGGCAAGCCTATCCTTTACTATTGAGCGAGAATGATCCTTAAATCTAAGCCCTCAGCCAAAACTTAAAGCTAGTCAAAAAACTCTAACATTAAGTAGTACTAGTTTTTCTTAAGACAAAGGGAAGACTTTCTCGATAGGGGTTTATACCTCACTAACATCAGGCAACCTAACTGATCACAAAGGAATTTCCTACCATTTGGCTTACATGTACTAAATGTACTCACACTTGTTTAGTAAGCTTCTTTCTTTCTTTCACTTTTTTTTTTTTTTTTTTTGAGCTATTAACCTCACCTTTTATGCTAGCTTTTGCTTAGCCACTTTTTTGTTTGTGTTTTTTTTATGGTAGCAAGCATTTTGCTTTGCACTAGGTAGGCTATCCTAATCTAGTGGTTCTCTACTTAGTTTCTAGCTCGATTGTCCCTTCGAGGTGACAACAAGAGAATTTAAACACCTAGCCTTTTCTAAAATATTATAGGTTCGTTATGGCTTGACAGGAAGTCTTCTAACTCTTGGTTTGACTAGATAAAAAAGTTAAGACCACCGGAATGTCAAAGAAATGGCAACTTTTATTCTATTTGAAATCAATCTAGGCTAGATTTGGAAAAAGTGTATCATAGGTTTGGCTCATCATAACAGGCAACGTAAAAAACTAGCAAGAAGTATACATGCAAAGTAATAAGCATGCACTCAAAAATTCATTGCACTCCTACCAATACAATCATTCAATAGGAAAAATTATGGTATGGCCAAGAAAGGGTATTCAACACAGAAAACACACATATTCTTAATATAGCATCATATATCATAAATACATTTCAAACATCGATCCACCAATGTGAGCTCAATGCTCAAGGGTTGAGACTTATGCTTTTTATGCAAGATCTAAGTAAGCTAAGATGTTATAATGTACTTTATTCTAAGGAGAAATTTTTGAATTTTTTTTAAAGTTTGGGCAAATTTTGAAATGCCCTAAGTTTAAAATACACATGCAAACTAAGTAAGCTACTACCCACCCCCACTTAAAAAATTTCTTTGTTCTCAAAGCTTTTGAAAAGCAAAATAAAGGAAGAGAGAAATAAGGGGGAACAGTATACTCCCCTAGATGGATCGACAAAGATTTTAAGTCAACGTCCATTTACCTTTAAAACTTTTCTTATATTTTCACCAACAATCTCAACTGGACCAAAGTTAGAAACATTAGACACAACGAAGGGACCAATCCACTTAAATTTTAACTTGCCCAAATTAAATGACAAAGAAGAATTGAAACGGCTACTTTGAACTCTTTCCTAAGAATCTTGCTATCTTATTCATTTTGTCTTTTCCTTATAGATTTTATAATTTTTATAAGAATCTAATCTAAGCTCTTCTAACTCACTAAGTTCTAGAAGTCTACTTTTGTCGGCCTTTTCAAGAGATAGGTTACACTTCTTAACTGCCCAAAAAGTTTTATACCTGATTCTACAGGAAGGTGACATGCTTTTCAAAAAAACAAGTTTGAAAAGGAATGTACCTATTGGAGTTCTGTATAAAGTTCTATATGCTCATAGAGCATCATTAAGCCTAGAACTCCAATCTTTTCTTTTTGAATTGAGAGCCTTTTAAAGGATAAATTTTACCTCTTTGTTTGAAATCTCATCTTGTTCATTCATTTGTGGATGGTACAGAGTAAAAACTTGTTGTTGAACTCCATACTTCTTTATGAATGTCTCAATGGTTAAGTTGCAAAAGTGTGAGTCTTAATCACTAATGATGGCTTTTAGAATTCCAAACCAAGAGAAGATGTTAGCTATCAAGAAAGAAGACACAACAGAAGAACAATTTGTCTTAGTGGAGATTGCCTCGACCAACTTTGAAACATAGTCAACTACTAGAAGTATGTAGAAATTTTCAAAAGAAGGAAAAGGTCCTATGAAATCATTTCCCCAAATGTCAAAAACTTCACAAGGGAAAATTGTTTAAAAGGGCATTTCATTCGTTTTGAAAATGGACCCAAACGTTTGACACCTTTAACATGATTTACAATATGCATAAATGTCAGTAAATAGTGTTTTCCAATAAAATCAGGAATATAAAATCTTCCTAGTAATACGATTAGGACCAAAGTGTCCTCCACATGCTCTTTCATGAAAAAAAAAAGACAATATAGATTCATGCTCATTTTTAGCTACACGTCTTCTAACTATTTGGTCTAAGCCTATTTTTCATAAGTAAGAAGACTCTCAAACATAGTACTTAGACTCACTTTTCAATTTATATTTTTCATTGTAAGAGAAATGGATAGGAAGGTAACTAGTCACAAGGTAATTTACTATGTCGACATACCATGGAACGTGCAAGTCTAACTTGAAAAGGTATTCATAAAAAAAAACCACCTTGTATTGGATTGTCCTCTTGTTTTTGGATGATCGTATGAAATGGTCGGCTACGGGATTATCAAGGCCTTTCCTATCCTTAATGGTGAAATTGAACTCTTGAAGTAGAATAATTCATGGTGTTATTCTTGGTTTGGTTTCTTTCTTGTTTTCTAGATACTTGATAACTGTATTAGAGTAAATAGTTAATTTAGATCCTATGGTGTAGCTACGAAACTTTCAAGAGCAAAAATTATAGAAAGAAACCATTTTTCAGTTGTTGAATAGTTAGCTTGAATTGAATTTAAAGTTTTAGATGCATAGTCAATTGCATGAAGTTTATTGTCAACTTTTTGCCTCAAATTTGCATCTAATCACTACAAGAAATCGAAGGACTCTTGATGTCACAAAGGACATGAAGTTTATTGTCAACTTTTTGCCTCAAATTTGCATCTAATCACTACAAGAAATCGAAGGACTCTTGATGTCACAAAGGACGTTGGGAAAAATTCTCAATGCTTCTTTGCAGGTGTTGATTTAGGGGAGCAAGCCCGGCGTTAACATTTAAACGTCAAGACAACTCCACCATTTCAAAAATTTTATATTTAGTAATAAGTGTTCCTCGATGTTGAAGAAAAAAACGTCAAAGAGAAGAAAAATAATTATTTAAATGCTCAACTTTTCTGACACTTTGGAGAGAAACGTTAGAGAAACTAGAAATAATTATTTAATCGGTCAACTTTCCCTGACATAATGGAGAGAAACATCAGGGATAGTCAAAATAATTATTTAATTGTACAACCTTCCTCGACATTTTTGCAGGAACGTAGGGGTTGGTTCCGCCATCTCCAACATCTACAATGATGACATCGGGAATAATTGAATAATAAATTTTAATGTTTAATTTTCCCGACGCGATTAGTGAAACGTCGATCTTGGTTCCACCATCCTCGACGTCTACATTGACCACGATGAGGAAAATTGAATAATAAATTTTAATGCTTAATTTTCTTCGTCGCCATTAGTGAAACGTCGGCCTTGGTTTACACTATCTTCAACGTTTCACGTTATGACGTTGCGGTTGGTTGTACTTTCCAACGTTTTCGAAAACGTCAGAAAAGCCTAACACTTTCATTTATGTGTTCATAGGACACACAATAACGAAAGGAAAAAAGAAAGAGGGTTGAGAGAGGAGAAAAAGAGACATGCATCCTGTCATCCGCCATCGTTGCCACTGGAGTTCTTCGTTGCCCACCATCCTCCTTGTCACCCACCGCCACCACTCTCAATCATTATTTGTTCTTGTTTTTTTTTTTTTTTCAAATTAGATTAAAAATGAATGTATTGATATGATATAATGTATGTTTTTAGGATTTAGATTCAAATGTATGTTATGTATTAGAAAAATGTATGTATGTATTGATATAATGTATGTATTCGAATTTAATATCAGATTTTGAATTATTTTTAGATTTTAATATTAAATTTGAATAGAGGTTAGGATTTAAGATTGACGTTGAGTATTATTGAATTTGAGATTGATAAATAATTTGAATGTGCTGAGATTTGTGGGGTTATATTGAATTGGGGGGATGTTTATTGAATTTGAGATTGAGGGATATATGAGTGTTTACTGAATTTGAGATCGTTATTTAATTTTAATTTGATACTGAATTTGAATTTTGACAAAGCGAATTTATATGCGTAAAGAAGTATGCAAAGTATGTAGGCGAGGTCATTATTAAACATAAGTATTTTTGAAAATGAAAATTATTCCAAAAGGGTACTTACCTAGATTCGCTTTGACAAAAAAAATTTGTAGTTTACTCTTACTCTTACCCTAGATAGGTGGAAGCACGGGTGTCGAACCCAAAAGAGTGTAGGCTAAGTAATTCTCTTGAATAAAAGCTTCAAGGTGAATGATATTAGTAACAAAAAGAAAAGCATTGAAAAGAGATTAGGGGAATTCAAGATAAACCAAGAATTAAAATTTTATGGGAAAAATTTAATATCATTCAAAATGAGACCACCCAGTAGTTAGATGCAAACATTCGAGACCTTCGGCATCATTCTAAATAGTGTCCTTTCTTCGTAAGCTATAGCATTGGTCCTTTTTCCAACGTCTTGGACGAAAATAAAAACCGACTCTCGAGAATATTTTTTTTGGCTTTTATGGGCAATTTTTTTTTATTAAAATCACTCAAAGTGAGACCACCCAGTAGTTAGATGTGACCTTTCGAGACCTTTTGCATCATTCAAAATTTAGTCATTTCTTCGTAGGCTATAACATTGGTCCTTTTTCCAAAATCTTGGGACGAAAATAAAAACCGACCATCGAGCATATTTTTTCGGCTTTTAAGGGAAAAACATTTTAATATCACTCAAAATGAGACCACCCAGTACTTAGATGCGAACTTTTGTGACCTTTGGCATCATTCAAAATTGGGTCGTTTCTTTGTATGCTATAGCATTGGTCCTTTTTCCAATGTTTTGGAACGAAAATAAAGAACGACTCTCGGGCATATTTTTTTTCGCTTTTATGGGCAAAAAACATTAATATCACTCAAAATGAGATCACCCAATAGTTAGATGTAAACTTTCGAGACCTTTGACATCGTTCTAAATTGGGTCCTTTCTTCGAAGGCTGTAGCATTGGCCCTTTTCGCAACGTTCTGGGATGAAAATTAAAATCAACTCTCGGGCATGTTTTTTTCGACATTTATAGGCAAAAAACTTTAATATCACTCAAAATGAGACCACCCAGTTGTTAGATGCGAACTTTCAAGACCTTTGGCATCATTCTAGATTGAGTCATTTCTTCGTAGGCTATAGCATTGGCCCTTTTCCAACATTTTGGGATGAAAATAAAAATCGACTCTCGGGCATATTTTCTTCGACTTTTATGGACAGAAAACTTTAATATCACTCAAAATGAGACCACCCATTAGTGAGATGTGAACTTTAGAGACCTTGGTATCATTCTAAATTCGGTCCTTTCTTCGTAGGCTATCGCATTGGCCCCTTTTTCCAACGTTTTCAGACAAAAATAAAAATCGACTCTCAGACATATTTGTTTTGGCTCATATGGACAAAAAACTTCAATACCACTCAAAGTGAGACCACCCAGTAGTTAGATGTGAACATTCGAGATCTTTGACATCGTTCTAAATTGGGTCCTTTCTTCGTAAGCTATAGCATCAGTCCTTTTTCCAACGTTTTGGGACGAAAATTAAAACCGACTCTTCGAACATAATTTTTTTCGGCTTTTATGGGCAAAAAACTTTAATATCACTCAAAATGAGACCACCCAGTAGTTAGATGCGAACTTTCGAGACCTTGGTCATCATTCTAAATTTGGTCCTTTCTTCGTAGGATATAGCATTGGACCTTTTTCCAACATTTTTGGACGAAAATAAAAACTGACACTCTGTCATATTTTTTGCGGCTTTTACGGGCAAAAAACATGAATATCACTCAAAATAAGACGACCCAGTAGTTAGATGCGAACTTTTGAGACCTTTGGCATCGTTCTCAATTGGGTCCTTTCTTCGTAGAATATAACATTGGATCTTTTTCGAACGTTTTTGGACGAAAATAAAAATCGACACTCGGGCATATTTTTACGGCTTTTACAGGCAAAAAACATGAATATCACACAAAATGAGACCACCCAGTAGTTCGATTGAAACTTTCGAGACTTTTGGGATCGTTGTAAATTGGGTCCTTTCTTCGTAGGTTATAGCATTGACCCTTTTTCCAACGTTTTGGGACGAAAATAAAAACCAACTCTAGGGCATATCTTTCTCGGTTTTTATAGGCAAAAATTTTTAATATCACTTAAACTGAGACTACCCAGTAGTTAGATGCGAACTTTCGAGACCTTTGGCATCGTTCTAAATTGGGTCATTTCTTCGTAGAATATAACATTGGACCTTTTCCGAACGTTTTTGGAAGAAAATAAAAATCAACACTCGGGTATATTTTTGCGGCTTTTACAGGCAAAGAACATGAATATCACTCAAAGTGAGACCACCCAGTAGTTTGATTGGAACTTTCGAGACTTTTGGGATCGTTGTAAACTGGGTCCTTTCTTCGTAGGCTATAGCTTTGGCCCTTTTTCCAACGTTTTGGGACGAAAATAAAAACCAACTCTAGGGCATATCTTTCTCTGTTTTTATAGGCAAAAAATTTTAATATCACTTAAAATGTGACCACCCAGTAGTTAGATGCGAACTTTCGAGATCTTTGGCATCGTTCTAAATTGGGTCCTTTCTTCGTAGGCTATAGCATTCATCCCTTTTTCATAGTTTTGGGACGAAAATTAAAACTAACTCTCGTGTATATTTTTTTCACTTTTTTGGACAAAAAACTTGAATGTCACTCAAAATGAGGCCACCAATAGTTAGATGTGAATTTCCAAGACCTTTGACATCGTTCTAAATTGGGTCATTTCTTCGTTAGCTATAGCATTGGCCTCTTTCTCAACGTTTTGGAACGAAAATAAAAACTGACTCTCGGGCATATGTGTTTTGGCTTTTATCGGCAAAAAACTTGAATATCACTCAAAATGAGACCACCCAATACTTAGATGTGAATTTTTTAGACTTTTGACATCGTTCTAAATTGGTTTCTTTGTTCGTGAGCTATAGCATTGGCCCCTTTCTCAACGTTTTGGGACGAAAATAAAAACTGACTCTCGGACATATTTTTTTTGGCTTTTATAGGCAAAAGACTTGAATATCACTCAAAATGAGACCACCCAGTAGTTAGATGTGAATTTCTTAGACATTTGACATCGTTCTAAATTGAGTCCTTTCTTCGTAGGCTATAGCATTGATCCATTTTTCAACGTTTGGGACGACTATAGAAACTGACTCTCGGGCATATTTTTTTTTTTGCTTTTATGGGCAAAAAACTTGAATATCACTCAAAAAGAGACCACTTAGTAGTTAGATGTGAATTTCTAAGACCTTTCACATCGTTCTAAATTGAGTCCTTTCTTCGTAGGCTATAACATTGGCCCATTTTTCAACGTTTGGGACAAATATAGAAACTCACTCTCGAGCATATTTTTTTTGGCTTTTATGGACAAAAAACTTAAATATCTCTCAAAATGAGGCCACCCAGTAGTTATATGTGAATTTTCGAAGCCTTTGACATCGTTCAAAATTGGATCATTTCTTCGTAGGCTATATCATTGGTCTTTTTTTTAACGTTTTGAGACGAAAATAAAAACTGACTCTCGGGTATATTTTTTTCGACTTTTACAGGCAAAAAACTAGAATATCACTCATAATGAGGCCACTAGGTAGTTAGATGCAAATTTCTAAGACATTTGACATCGTTCTAAATTGAGTCCTTTCTTCGTAAGCTATAGCATTGGCTTCTCAACGTTTTGGGACGAAAATAAAAACTGACTCTCGAGCATATTTTTTTCACCTTTTATGGGCAAAAAACTTTAAATCACTAAAAAAGAGACCACTCAGTAGTTAGATGTGAATTTTCGAGACTTTCTACATCGTTCTAAATTCGGTCATTTCTTCGTAGGCTATAGCATTCACCCTTTTTTCAAAGTTTTGGGACGAAAATCAAAACAGACTCTCGGGCATATTTTTTTCAGCTTTTATGGGCAAAAACCTTGAATATCACTCAAAATTTGGCCACCCAGTAGTTAGATACGAATTTCCGAGACCTTTGACATCGTTCTAAATTGGGTCCTTTCTTCGTAGGTTGTAGCATTGGCCTTTTCTCAACGTTTCGGGACGAAAATAAAAACTGATTCTCGGACTTATTTTTTTCAGCTTTTATGTATCACTCAAAAGGAGACCACCCAGTAGTTAAAATGCAAAATTTCGAGACCTTTGTCATCGTTCTAAATTGGGTCCTTTCTTCAAAGGCTATAGCATTAGCACTTCTTCCAATGTTTTGAGACGACAATAAAAACCAACTCTCGAACATAATTTTTTCGACTTTTGTCGGCAAAAACCTTTGATATCACTCAAAAAGACACCACCGAGTAGTTAGATGCCAAGTTTTGAGAGATTTGGCATCGTTCTAAATTGGGTTCTTTCTTCGTATGTTATAGCATTGACCATTTTTCCAACCTTTGGGGGGAAAAATAAAAATTGACTCTTGGGCAAGTTTTTTTTGTCTTTTATTTGCAAAAAACTTTGATATCCCTCTAAATGAGGTAACCCAATAGTTAGATGCAAACTTTTAAGACTTTTGGCATCGTTCTAAATCAGGTTCTTTCTTTGTAGGCTATAGCATGGGCCCTTTTTCCAACGCTTTGGGATGAAAATAAAAACTGACTCGTGCATATTTTTTAGACTTTTATTTGCATAAATCTTGGAGCAATGAAGGAGTAATAAATGTGGCTTTTGGTTATGTTTTATTCGCTTTTATAAAGAAAATAACTTTAATATTATTATTTTTCCTTGTGTCTAACGTCTAGTTTTTTTAAAAGATGGTGAAGTTGCTTTATTGGTTTCTTTTTAAACAAAATATTTTGAAAAGACATATTATTATATTATCATTTGTATTGTGTCTAACGGCTAATTAAGTTTAAATCTCAACCATTCATTTTTCTTTTACTTATATCTAATGACCCAAAATGATTTTGAATTTATCTTTCCTCTCTTTTTAAATACTTCACTTTTCCCAAATTTTAAAAGACAAGATCATTAAATCTTTACGGCAAAAAGCCAACATTGTTATTCTCTCTAAAACTTCCAATTTTTGTTCTTTTCATCTTATTCTTGAGAGCTTCTTATCGTATTGTGAGGATTAAATTTGTGAGCTTCAAATTGTATACTCACTCTTTTAGAGAGTTTTCTTATGTGTGATTTAAAAACTTCAACATATTGTAACGGTTAGATCCTAACTCGTGGAAATGATCGGGTTTACTCTTGAACCCGAAAAAGGAGCAAGAATCGGTTCGGCTCAAATCCATGAAAAGAGTCCAAAGAAGATTTTCAATCAAAATCCCAAGAGGTGCTTGGGAAAGTGGATGTAGGTTGAGTTTAACCGAACCACTATAAAATTACGGTGTCTTCTTCTCTAACTCTTTTCTAATTATTTTTTAATTTAATTTTAGTTACATATTCTTATTGGTTGAGTTTGATTGCATACTTCCATTCATATATTTTTATCAATATTGTTATTTAACAAAGTTTACAAAGTTTTTTATTTAAATTTAAAAAATATCTAATTAGTTGATTTTACTTTTTATTTGTCAAAAAGATTATTTAAACCCTATTCACCCCCTCTAGGGTTGTCATACTGATCCAACAGCATTGAACATTTTTTCAACATTATGGGAGGAAAATAAAAACCGACTCTCGAGCTTTTTTTTTTTTGGCTTTTATTTGCAAAAAACATTGATATCACTCAAAATGAGGCAACCCAGTAGTTAGATGCGAACTTTTGAGACTTTCGGTATCGTTCTAAATTGGGTCCTTTCTTCTTAGGCTATAACATTGATCCTTTTTCCAACGTTTTGGGATAAAGATAAAAACCGACTCTCGGACATATTTTTTTAAGCTTCTATGGACAAAAAACTTTAATATCACTCAAAATGAGACCACCCAGTAGTTAAATGCGAACTTTTGAGACTTTTGGCATCGTTCTAAATTGGGTCGTTTCTTCGTAGGCTATAGCATTGATCCTTTTTTCACCGTTTTGGGACGAAAGTAAAAACCGACTCTATGGCATATTTTTGTTGGCTTTTGTGGGTAAAAATCTTTAATATCATTCAACATGAGACGACCCAGTAGTTAGATGCAAACTATCGAGACCTTTGACATCGTTCTAAATTGGTTCCTTTCTTCGTAGGCTATAGCATTGGTTCTTTTTTCAACGTTTTGGGACGAAAATAAAAACCGACTCTCGGGCATATTTTTATCGCCTTTTATGGACGAAAAACTTCGATATCACTCAAAATGAGACCACCCAGTAGTTAGATGCGAACTTTTGAGACTTTTGGCATCGTTCTAAATTGGGTCGTTTCTTCGTAGGCTATAGCATTGATCCTTTTTTCACCGTTTTGGGACGAAAGTAAAAACCGACTCTATGGCATATTTTTGTTGGCTTTTGTGGGTAAAAATCTTTAATATCATTCAACATGAGACGACCCAGTAGTTAGATGCAAACTATCGAGACCTTTGACATCGTTCTAAATTGGTTCCTTTCTTCGTAGGCTATAGCATTGGTTCTTTTTTCAACGTTTTGAGACGAAAATAAAAACCGACTCTCGGGCATATTTTTATCGCCTTTTATGGACGAAAAACTTCGATATCACTCAAAATGAGACCACCCAGTAGTTAGATGTGAATTTTCAAGACTTTCGGCATCGTTCTAAATTGGATCATTTCTTCTTAGGCTATAACATTGTCCCTATTTCTAAATTTTTGGGACGAAGATAAAAACCGACTCTCGGGCATATTTTTTTAGCTTTTATGGGCATAAAACTTTGATATCACTCAAAATGACACAATCCAATAGTTAGATGCCAACTTTCGAGACCTTTGGCATCGTTCTAAATTGGGTTCTTTCTTCGTAGGCGATAACATTGGCCATTTTTTCAACGTTTTGGGGAGAAAATAAAAACAGACTCTTGGGCATATTTTTTCTGGTTTTTTTTGCAAAAAACTTTTGTATCACTCAAAATGCGGCAACCCAATAGTTAGATGCGAACTTTCGAGACTTTCGACATCGTTCTAAATTGGGTCCTTTCTTCTTAGGCTATAGCATTGACCCTTTTTTCAACGTTTTGGGACGAAGATAGAAACCGACTCCCGGGCATAATTTTTTCGGCTTTTATGGGCAAAAAACTTTGATATCACTCAAAAAGGTACCACCCAATAGTTAGATGCAAACTTTCGAGACTTTTGGCATTGTTCTAAATTGGATCGTTTCTTCGTAGGCTATAGCATTGACCCTTTTTTCAACGTTTTGGAACAAAAAAAAAATCGACTCTGGGGCATATTTTTGTCGGATTTTATGGGCAAAAAACTTTAATATGACTCAAAATGAGACCATCCAGTAGTTAGATGCGAACTGTCGAGACCTTTAACATCGTTCTGAATTGGGTTCTTTCTTCATAGGATATAGCATTTGCCATTTTTCAAACGTTTTGAGACGAAAATAAAAACCGACTCTTCGACATATTTTTTTTGGCTTTTATGGACGAAAAACTTTGATATCACTCAAAATGAGACCACCCAACAGTTAGATGCTAACATTCAAGACCTTTGGCATCATTCTAAATTTGGTCTTTTTTTTGTAGGCTATAACATTGACCCTTTTTCCGACGTTTTGGGAAGAAAATAAAAACCAACCCTCGGGCATAATTTTTCAACTTTTATGGGCAAAAAACTTTGATATCACTCAAAAAGAGACCACCCAGTAGTTAGATGCGAACTTTCGAGACCTTTGGCATCATTCTAAATTGAGTCCTTTCTTCGTAGGCTATGACATTGGCCTCTTTTTTAACGTTTTGGAACGAAAATAAAAACCGACTCTCGGACATATTTTCTTCGGCTTTTATGGGAAATTTTTTTAAAATCATTCAAAATGTGGTCACCAAATAGTTAGATGTAAATTTTCGAAACGTTTAACATCTTTCTAAATTGGGTCCTTTCTTAGTATGCTACAACATTGGTCGTTTTTCGAATGTTTTGGGACAAAAATAAAAACCGACTCTCGGGCATATTTTTTTTGGGTTTTATGGGCAAAAAACTTTGATATCACTCAAAATGAGACTACCCAGTAGTTAGATGTGAACTTTTTGAGACCTTTGCCAACATTCAAAATTGGGTCCTTGCTTTGTAGGCTATAGCATTGACCCTTTTTACAACGTTTTCAAACGAAAATAAAAACCAACTCTCGACTTTTATGGGCAAAAAACTTTGATATCACTCAAATTGAGACATTCCAGTAGTTAGATGCGAACTTTCAAGAACTTTGTCATTGTTCTAAATTGGGTCGTTTCTTTTGAGGCTATAGATTGGCCTTTTTACCAATGTTTTGGGACGAAAATAAAAACTGATTCTCATGCATATTTTTTTCGGCTTTTATGAGCAAAAAAACTTTGATACCACTCAAAATGAGACCACCTCGTACTTAGATGCGACCTTTCGAGACCTTTAGCATCGTTCTAAATTGGGTCCTTTTTTTCGTAAGCTATATCATTGGTCATTTTTCCAACGTTTTGGGATGAAAATAAAAAATGACTCTCGAGCATATTTTTTTGGCTTTTATGGGCTAAAAATTGTAAAATCACTCAAAATGAGACCTCCAAGTAGTTAGATGTGAACTTTTGAGAACTTTGACATCGTTCTAAATTTGGTCCTTTCTTCGTAGGCTATAACATTGACACTTTTTTCAATGTTTTGGGAGGAAAACAAAAACCGACTATCGGGCATATTGTTTTTGGCTTTTATGGGCAAAGAACTTTAACATCACTCAAAATGAGGCCACCCAATAGTTAGATGTGAATCTAGGAAAACTTTGACTTCGTTCTAAATTGGGTCCTTTCTTCATGGGATATAACATTGACCCCTTTTCAATGTTTTGGGACAAAAATAAAAACTGAATTTTGGACTTATTTTTTTCTGCTTTTATGGGCAAAAAACTTTAATAACACTCAAAATGAGGTCATCCAGTAGTTAGATGTGAATTTCCAAGACCTTTCACATCTTTCTAAATTGAGTTCTTTCTTCTTACGGTATAGCATTGACCTATTTTTCAACGTTTTGGGAGGAAAACAAAAACCGACTCTCTGACATATTTTTTTTTACTTTTATGGGCAAAAAACTTTAATATCACTTAAAAGAAGACCACCTAGTAGTTAGATGTGAACTTTTGAGACCTTTAACATCGTTTTAAATTGGGTCATTTCTTCGTAGGCTATAAGATTGACTTTTTTCAACGTTTTGGGAAGAAAATAAAAACCAACTCTCGGACATATTTTTTTTGGCTTTTATGGGTAGTAGAATCAATGTGTAAGAATTACGAAGTACAAATCGAGAACATTGCACTGAAGGCTAACTTGATCCTACTCGAGCCCGATGAGTTGAATGTGATCTTAGGAATGGATTTTATGACTTAATATCATGTGGTACTAGATTACTTCAATAAAAAGATAGTTCTAAGAGAGCCAAGTAAATTCAAAGTTGAATTTGTAGGCGATAAGAAGGTAGAGTTGACAGGTATCATCTTCGTGCATAAAGCGAGAAGGCTACTAAAGAAAGGGCATACCGCTTACCTAGCACATGTGGTGGATACCAAGACAATAAAGATTGATCCAAGTCGTGTGGCTATAGTTGACGAGTATTTGGGTGTATTTTCAGAAGAGATGAATGGTTTGCCTCCAAAATAAAAGAAATTGAGTTTACCATCGAGGTTATACCTGGAACCACACCAATTTTCCAAACCCCTTACCTCATGGCACCGAGCAAATTAAAAGAATTGAAGAACCAACTGGAAGAGTTATTCGACAGAGGTTACATTCGGGCTAATACCTCCCCTTGGAGAGCTCGTGTCCTGTTTGTAAAGAAGAAAGACAGACCATTGAGCCTGTGTATAGACTATCGACAACTAAACAAAGTGAGAACTAAAAATAAGTATCCTTTGCCACATATAGACAACCTCTTGGATCAACTTAAGAGAGCCTCAGTGTTTTCCAGCATAGATTTGTGTTCAGGTTATCATCAACTAAGGATTAAAAGGTCGGATAAGTCGAAAACATCCTTCAAAACGCGTTATAGCCATTATGAATTCTTGGTAATTCCTTTTGAGTTGAAAAATGTTGCAACTGCTTTTATGGACTTGATTAATAGAGTATTCCATCGTTATTTGGATCAGTTGGTCATAATCTTCATTGATGATATCTCGATTTATTTGCAAGATGAGGAGAGACACGTGGAACACTTGCAGATTGTCTTTTAAACTCTATAGGAGGCGAAACTATTCATAAAGTTCAATCAGTGTGAATTTTTGCTGAATCAGGTGCTATTCCTTGGACACCTTATCTCCTCGGATGGGTTGAAGGTTGATTCAGAAAATGTTAAGGTTGGACTGCCCTAAAATGGTTTATGAAGTGTGGAGCTTTCTTGGATTGGTGGGCTATTATAGACACTTTATTGAAGGATTCTCCATAATAGCCCTTCTATTAACCACACTTACAAATAAGGCAATGAGATTTGATTGGACCGGAAAAGAATGTGAAGTCTTTTGTAACGCGTCTCACCAAGGCTTAGGATGTGTTCTAATATAAGAGGGAAGAGCAATAGCCTATGCATCCAAACAATTAAAAGTGCTTGAACGCAACTACCCAACACACGACTTAAAAATAACTACCATAGTCCACACATTAAAAATGTGGCAACATTATCTTTTTGGAGAAAAGTGCAACATCTTCACCTTAAGACTTAAGAGCCTCAAATACATATTTGACCAAAATGAGCTAAATTTGAGACAAAGGCGTTGGATGGAAGTTGTTAAGGATTTTGAATGCACTATCTCGTATCATCCTTGGAAGGTTAATGTTGTGATGCGTCTGAGCAAAAAGAGCTTTAATACAAGAAGTGGAGGGAGAATAGCCTTACTACAAGATTTGAGAGACAAAAAGGTGATCTTGAGTTCAGGTTAAGGATGTCACGTCCGTCACGAAATCCGTCAAACACGATTAAGTGAGGGTATGATCATCTAAGCTATTCTATGCAAATTCTCTCTGCAAGATATCATCCAGATCACTTAGCAAGCAAACTTAACTAAAAGAATGAGATAAAAGATAGATAACGCAAATGAGACAACCAACATAATTCGATACTTTCATTAATAGTAAAAGTGGAATACATGGACGAAAGTAATTTGTTAATACAACAGACTTTACTATTTTAACTAAACCCTAACTTACTATTTTAACTAAACCCTAACTTATTACCTATCTCGCTTAGCTTCTAAATGCTTGCGAGAAGATAGTGACCACTACCACAATAGATTATGCAAATTGAATATGATACATCAGGCAATTAAGAGGGTAGGACAAAGGTTGGATGTTCCTCGCTACCTAGCGGGGGGAACAAACCAAAACAATTGAAAATTAGACAGAAATGTCTAGTGAGTGAAATCCTTTTTACCCAAATTCATCGATAATAGAATAAAAGGAAAATTTATTAAATCATGTCATTATAAAAGAAAACCATGTGTTTCACAAACATTTGATTTCTTCTATTATTGGGTGATTAATAAACT
This sequence comes from Cucumis sativus, assembly GCF_000004075.3. Classification (NCBI taxonomy): domain Eukaryota; kingdom Viridiplantae; phylum Streptophyta; class Magnoliopsida; order Cucurbitales; family Cucurbitaceae; genus Cucumis; species Cucumis sativus. Next base: position 7,249,449 of record NC_026659.2, on the reverse strand, counting down.
GATTTTTTCCAAAATCATCCACGATTGCTATTTTAGTACACTTATCTCGCAAAAGTCCTTTGGACATTTAGTTCTCTCTTTTGCCCTATTTTCCCGCCAACTCAAGCGTTTGCCACACTCTTTTGTTGGGTTTTCGTGATGCAGAGTGATCTCAACGCAGCAACATTCTATCACAAGTTTTATACGGCTTGATACATCCTTAAATGCGATATCACTAATAACTTTTAGAAATACAAGTAATTATAGCCTTTTAGAGAGAATAATTAGACCAAAATGCATAATAAAAGTGTGAAAACGAATAGCTTATGTTTTAAATTCATAAATATTCATAAATCCACTTTATATAAGCATCCATGCTTGTTTCACCCTATTTTTAGTGTCTTAACACGAGATTTGAACAAAATAAGAAGCTAGCAAATCGCAAAAGAACTCACATGGAAACTACTCGAGAATACCTTATTACTATGCGAGAAGATGTTCACTAGACGACCAAAGTGGTAGATGCAGTTGATGTGACTTGACACATGCAGCTTTCGATACTAACATGTTCAGGAGAATAGAAGCTTCCCGCTTGAATCATCCTATAGAAAGGACGCCTACCTCACTAAGAAGAGGGGTGACATTTGAATAGATCGCCACACATAATGCTTGAATAAATCGAGTGAAATGTCGACTGAGAGAAAAGTCAAATGCTTGTGCGAATCGGCCCAAACCCTAGACAGTGGTGGAAAGGACTAGCCTCTCCACTGTTTATAAATTCTTTCTTCCTCTTCTTCGATCAGTCATTGAGTGAAAGCTTGAGCTCTGAGTGAAGAAGATCTCATCTCTCATTTCCTCTTAACTTATATTATTCATTTCTGTTGTTTCCATTTTGTATTTATTTGTAATGTTATCTGTTCATATTGTATAGTAGCCTAAGATCTATATTCTTTAATACATTGTCTATTTATAGCTTTTCAATCCATCATGTTTTTATTGTTCACCTATCAATGTGTTATTTGTAGTTTAGGATCTATGATAGGTTATTGATAAGAAGATTAGCTTATAAATCTTTTCGCGTTAGCTGAGCTATATTCATCGTCTGGCTAGTGTGTCGCCAACTACTTGAGAGACAAGTAGCAAAGATATGGCTAACATGCACAAGAAGGAGTTTGGAGACAAACTCCACCTTGATGAGATAACTTCCATCATTTGTGTCTTGAAAGAAGAACAAGTGTGAGTGTTTGGTGCCAAGATGTTATCACCCTTAAAATAGAAGCTCTATAAGTTTTGTAAGTGAACTCTTCAAGATATATCTTGTTTAACTAAGCTTAGTCATTTAGATCCTGAGAAGTGAGCAAATATGGCATTTAAAGACATCAAGAGGTGCTTGCCTTAATCATAAGCCAGTTAACTAAGTGATATCACATCAAGGCTTTCATACTACTTAATCACATAGTAATGCATAGATGTTCCTTCACCCCTTTCTTACATACAAGTTAGCTCACATTTTCATCTCACTTCCATGTACACTCATTTATACTGTATAGGTTATTATTTCATATCGTCCAACTGAAGAGTAAACCCTAGAGCTAAGATTTTGATTTCAATTTCCTGTGTTTGACCCTAGATTACCCATGAAATCTATTGTTTCGCTTACACTTAGGCAAGCAACAGGAAAACTTGTACTCAACGAGGACTTAATAAGTACATGATGAAAGAGATACATAGTGAGCATCTAGCATGCGGTGACCATGATCAATGACTCACCATGTAGAATTATATACCAAAATATGCAATGACACTATTCCCTAAGTCCAAGTCAAATCTACCCAAGCCAGTTTTTTGCCATGGCGAATTGATTTGCAAGCAAGTCAATCACACAACAAGCAAAGGGCATCTCACACTACATCACACAACAAGTATGAAACACTCTATTCTAGATCACACAACAAGAACAAGACATTCTACTCCATATCACACAAGGATAATGTATTTTCATTGTATAAGAAACAAGGTCATTTATCATACCATCATAGTTAATAAAAGTATTATTTCAAGAGTTAAAAATATATGAGAAATCATATGCATCACATAGTTCCAGATTTTATGAAAAAAAATTTGTGGCTTAAGATTCAAAAATATAAAGGAAAATTGCATTAGATGACAAAAACCTTTAGAAAAAATAGCCAAAAAAATAGCCAATAATACCTCTTTTTTGCATATTTCAAATATGATAAATATGACAAGTTAGTGATATCAGACGACTAGTGATATCAGACGACTATCAAATGGATATCAAAGGATTATCAGAGGGCTATTAGAGGGTTAACAGCTTTTAAATTTGCTACTTTTGCAATTTAGAAAATGTAGTGACATGGGTCTTATTATCATAATTGTTTTCGCTATTTTCGCAAGCGCCTCAAGTATAAATGCATTTGAAATTCTAGAATTTAGCTAGAGCTACGAGTTCTTTGCAAACATTTTTAGATGGACCACTCACTGTCAAATTATCTTCTTGAATAGCTCCTGACTTTGAACTCCCTTGGACACTTCTCACGATGTTCACTGATGCAATTAACGAAGAATCAATGTTCTTACTTCAGTTTTTCCTCAAATTTTCTTAAGTGAATTAGTTTCTACACCTTGACCGAAAATTCTTTATTTGTAGTCCTCCTTCTAGCGATTCTTTTTATGTCGAAATGATTACTTCTGCTCAGTGATGGAAATCCTTAAATATCAAAATGTCACGTGGTACTCTCTCTTCCTTATCCTAACCTTGATTGGGCAGTAGAGTCAAATCAATTGTCGCCTTCATGGGGATAACAAAATGACGTCACTTACCTTCGATGGAAGGAACTCTCAACGCCTTCTTAACTTAACGCACAACTTCTTTGTATCGTGTGGTCAATTCGCGAGGTGACACCTTCCCTTTTCACCCAGAAAAAAAAAAAAAAAACTTTCATCACCTAGTTGTCCTTGTTCCATGCCTTTCCCACACGAGATTTCAAAACACGTTAAGGGTCTCATAAAGGCCATCTTCGAAGAAGAAACGGTTAGGACACAACCTGAAGATCTCATACTAAGAAAACTGGCCTAGGAAATAAACTATGAGAAACGATCTAACTTCACATTTAGAAATGACGGTTTGTTGCTAAGGGATCACAAAGTAAAGTTTATTGTGCCTTTTGTTGTGAATTCAATTTCTTTAATTAAACTTAAGTCTAACCAAAATTTCCTTTTGTGTCTAGTAAGCTTCTTTTCAGGAAATTAGTTTACTCGAGATTTATAAATAGCTTTTTTTTTTGGGAGATTTTAAAAAATAGCAAATTATCGAAACTATTTACAAAATATAGCAAAATTCATCAAACTCTCTAGACTCATTTAAACTTTTACATATATTTTGTAAGTAGTTTCGTTTTTTTTTTTTTTTGTTATTTATAATAATTTCTGTTTTTTTCTTTTTTATTCTTAAACTTAAGTTAATTTAATTCCTTTTACCCAATTTCAACTTCAATTTTTTTCTTGCAAGTTTAAGTTTGTTTAATTTCTTCATTGAAATATTTTAATTTATGGGGATTTTCAATTCGAAGGAAAAGTTGACATTATGAATTTTTTTTACCAAAAGTTTTCCAATCCTTACGAGATATCTCAACAAAATTTGTCTTTTAATTTTTCTTATAAGAATAACAACAAATCTGCCAAAAAACACGGGTTGAAACTTGCAAAAACAATGTGAAAAAGATAGAAAATGAAGTTTAAGGTTAAAAATTGAAATTGGGTTTGAGAAGTTGTATTAGAAAAAGATAAAATTGAATATATACAGGGACAATTTTTAAAATAGCAAAATAAATTAAAATACTTACAAATTATAGCAAAATTTTAGATTCTATCACTATAGAATATCAATGACTATCCGTGATAGAATTTGCTATTGGTTGTAAATATTTTGTAATTAATGACTATTTTTAAAAATTCCTCTTCAGTTATTGATTGCTGGCTAACTAATTAATGAAAAAATTATGAGGCATGGTTGAGGTGGTCGTGAGCTGGCAAACTTTTATTAATTTATATATTAAAATAAGTTTGTGTTGGGTCTTTTAAAATATATAACAAAGGGATAAAATATTTATACCGTATAAAAAAATTTCGAAAACGGAAAAAACTCACAGGCCTACACTGAGAAATTTAAAAACTCTGATTAATTAACATCCAATGTAATATATTTGGAAAACAATCGTTTAGTATTTGAAAAACGATCGTATATATTTGGGTACTATTTCCTACACGATCGTTTAGATTTCATTGTTTAGATTTGGGTTATTTAAATCTAAATGATTTTTTTCATATCTTTTTGGTACATGATCGTTTAAATTTGGGTTGTCAAATCTTAACGATTTTTTTCAAGATTTTTTTGTACTCATTTATATTTGGAAAACGATCGTTTATATTTGGAAAATGATCGTTTATATTTGAAAAACGATTGTTTAAATTTGGTACACGATCGTTTATATTTGGAACACGATCATAATTTAGACTTTATCGTTTAGATTTGGCTGCCCAATCTAAACGATGTTTTTAAAGATTATCCAATATCCCAACGATTTTTTTTTCATGATATTTTATATTTGGAACAACCAAATAACAGTTTGAAAAAATAAATAAAAAATTATATCTTTTATATTTGGTACACAATTTTGAACCAAATAGTAGTTTGAAAAAAAAACAATAGAATAAAGAAAAAAACGATGGAAAGAAAAAAAAACATTGCAGAAGAGAAGAAAGACGATGAAAATGAATGACAGACCTGAAATATTAAAAAAATGGTCAGTTTCATGGGATTTTTCATTTTATTATATGAAAAGTAAATATTTTGTCGGTTTGTTATGTTTATGAAAATTAATGGCATTTTCTAATTAATCTAGGACTATTCTATTCCTCTCTCTCTTCCTCCTTGGCCATTAACCATCTATTTCTTTCTTATCTTCTCCATTTATATATAGTTTGAAATACCAAGTCGAGATGCGTTAAGTTTATGTTGAATGAAACATTCTTTGCATGATAACAGTTATTCGATAAGGACCAAACTATATGTGATAAGAGTCTTACGTAATAGAGTTATCAAATTTTGTAAATTATGTGATATTGATCATGACTACGCAATAATACTAGCTATGCAAGATATTAGAATACCTCATTGCGTACATTGACATCCTAGGCGAGATGAGATATAATAAATAACATGATCTTTATCTCATAATTAAATAATCAAACGTTTTATTACCGTTTTGTATTTAATAGTCAACATAATCTCTCCACAACTATAAACGTTTACAAAATTAATTTCCAACGGTTCTATTTGTTTCCTCACACCACATAAACTCTTTTACTTCTTTCAATTTGTGTGTGAGAATTCACAAGCAAATACTCTCTTTCGAATCTCTTTCTATGAGTTTTCTAAGCAAAACAAAGTGTTTTATTTGAGTGTTGAGAATTTCGATTGGTTTCAGTACAAAACTAATTGAAGAACACGGCTATTTTATCTTGAAGGTATCGAGACATTTGAAAATTATTTGCACAAATGAGCAGAGCCACAAAACGTTTTAAAAAGAGTGAGATCCCCAAGTCAGTCCTTTTTTTAACTAGTTTATGTTTTGCAATAGGCATTTTGACTAATACACAAGTTGATTAGTTGGTATCTTGATAAGTAGGTGAGGTGATCATTTGACGACTTAACCATTACACGAGCTGACTAAAAAATGGGTTATGGCAAGATGAAATACCAACAACTAGGACGAGACTCAAGGCAGGGAATCATGCATTCTGTCCCTCTTTTTTTCCCTCTGTTTTTGTTTTGTTTCTGCATCTTAAATTCCTTTCCTTTACTTGATTTCAATATGGTAAAAGAAAAAGGTTTTTCTTTTTTAGATTTAATTATGAAGTTTGTGTTCATATAAGCATTCCTGATATTTACATAAAAGGAAATACAAACTGTTAAGAGAGTACAAAATGGGTTGTTTCGTTTGGCCCATCGGATCCCAAATCACCATTTGGGGCCCATTTTTATTGCCTATCATCAACTGTCCTTTCACTTCCCCACCAAAAATATAGACCCAAGTCCCAACCTACTTTTTCTTTGTCCTTCCATTTTATATTTTTCTCTTCCCTTTCTTCTTTAACTCTTTTTTTTATTATTATTATTTATTTTTCCTTTGGCAGTGTGAAATGTAATTTTGACTGTGAAAAAAACAATTTTGTAATATAAATACCTCGGAATTATATTTACACCGCATAAAACAATTTTGAAAAAAGAAAAACTTACAAGTCCGCAACATGATTGTTTAGATCTTGTATTAAGAAGATAAAAAGAGGATGATAAATGAAAAAGGAAGAAATTTTGAAAGAGAAAATGAAGAAATCACAAATAAGAAGTGAGAATATGAATGAGAAGTAATAATATGAAAGAGAAATAATAATACGAAAACGAATAAACTGGAAAGAAGAAAAGAAAGAAGAGAGAAGAATGGTCATGCAATATTAAAAAGCAACAAAGGAAAAATCTGGAATTTAGAAGAACGAAAGACAGACCCAACCTCGATGAATGTCTTTTTCATCTTCAAATGGACCAGTTTTCGCTATGGGGCTAGATGCCACCAAATCCCGATCACATGAAAATAGTCCATTTTTCACATTCAAAGAAGAAGCGGAGGCAAGCCGAGACCAAAGGTTGGGAACCCCACCGAAGCCCACCCCGTACCGCGTAGGGGGTAGGTTCTTTCGTTTATTCTAAATGAGGGAAATGCGAGTAAGGAAAAGCTAAAAGGGTGACTACATAAGCTTTGATTTTTTTTGTTTATGGAATATATAGTTTATTAATTGTGATGTATTTCCAACAAAGCATCATTTTGGATCATTTTAAAAATGTTGATATGAGGAGAATTCCTGATGTAAATCACCTTTGTATTATTTTTGTTAAAAAGAAAAAAGAGAAGGAAAGAAGGGAAAACTCCTATATTCACAACAAATAAAACAACACATATATTTATTTATTCTTTTGGAACTGATATTATTACAAATTAGTATTTGGGACGAAATTGGAAGGGGGAGGGATTTATTGTATTACACACATCTTTGAAAATGTATGTTCAGTGCTACCGCGTGTATTCAAGCACAAGCAGAAGCACTACTGGGTATGGGTGCTTTCACATATCTATAGATATCTCCACAGGTGTATCTCCCTTCTCTACTACAAATGTCTTTGATATCTTCTTAGAGGCATTGACAATGATCTGTACGTTATATGTTCCCTGAAAGCCTCTGAATTTGAACTCACTCGTCCCATCCATCTGTCCACTTGCGTGCGAAAGCCATTCGTGTTTTAGACCCAAGTATCGTTTTCCCGCTTCATTGATCTCGCCTTCAGCATTCACTAAATGAGAATTGTCCCGGCTCATAAACAACTCCCAGAATCCCCATAACATTATACCTTCTACTGCAGGATGAGCATAAGCTTCTCGAAGCATCACTTCTAAATCATCGGCCCTTACGTATTCGTTGATGGAGGACACGTCAAGTTCTGTGAACCAAATTGGAAGACCTAGAATTCCCATTTTGTCTAAAGCAGAACTAACAATTGGTCCCACTGGACTATCAATATGCCCTTGGATCCCAACTCCTCCCACTATAGCCCCTTGTTCTTGTAGTTGAAGAATTTGCTCTATGTACTTCTCAGGAGAAGATCTCGTGTCGCATCCGTCCTCAACGTGATAGTCATTCACAAATAGGAGAGCTGATGGATCAAGTTTGTTGGCGTTCTTAAACATGTCTGCTCGAATATCTTTGCCAAGATGGTCTTGATAGAATGATCCATGCAACATCTCATTGTTCACATCATAGTGCTTGAACTTTCCCTTGTAGCGTGTTAATAAATCTGTAAGGCGATTTTGAACAGCAGCCATCATATCATTCTTGTTTAAGGACTGAATCCATTGTTGCACAGCACCCTGCACTTCCCAAAAGATGCAGTGACCACGGGTCTCTATGTTGTGGCTCTTGCATAAATCCAATAACTCATCGGCGTCCTTATAGTTTAAGTTTCCTTGTTGTGGTTCTGTCCAATACCACTTGAGCTCATTTCCAAACACAGCCCAATTGAAATTCTTCACAAAGAAGTTAACAAAATCTTCGTTGTCAATGTTTGTTCTAGAAATGCAAGTCCCGAAAGGAAAACTGTTCTGCATTTGTCTGACTTTTACAAACGTGCCACTAGAGCTAGATCCTGAGAACTTGAGGGTGATATCACGCCTGCGGATCTGCAGTTGTCAAATTAAAATTGTAAAAGCACAATAAGCACTACTAAGCAAATGGAGCTAGAAAAGTTAATGGCATGATGAAGTAAATGAGACCAAAAAACCAAGAAATATTAAAAACTAATTTTGCACAACAGACTCAGACTAGATAACCATTCACAAACTTTACAATACTTTATGCTAAGAATATTGCACTTATATGTTGCTTTTCATTCTTACAATATTAATGTATTGTAATTTCTTCCTTTACGTGGACTCCGTGTGTGCACATCTAAATTTTACCTTATCTGTCTGTGTCCTCAAATATCTTAACCTTGCACGGCGGTCAATAGGAAAAATTTGAAGTCCAGCAACCATTAAGTCAACACTTGGAGCAGGACCTTGTATATAAACCATTATCTTTGTTGCCTGCTTCTCGATCCTAAAGGAACCCCCAATTTCATGCCATCGATTATCACTGATTTCGACTTGCCCTCCGTTCACCCATTGGTTATCCACCCCGAGTGCAACATTGACATTTTGCGCACCGGTTGCCCCAGAGCCAATCTTTACCCAAGCAGACACTTGATATGTGAGAAAGAGTTTCACCTTATCAGTTATCATTTGAGCAGGACCCATCCAAGTTTGCGTGCGATTTGTCACAAGAATGTAGCGACCGCTTAGAGGTTGAGAAGGACCAAGGGAATCTCTGGCCATGGGAGGAACAATATGCGGTGACCCGGTTCCAACATTAAGTGTACAACTCCCAAGGGGAAACCATCCGTTGGTGCCATTACTTAGATTGCTGTTCTCAATTATGTTAAATCCATAGGCTGGATTCTGCACATAATAAACCAAGAACAATAAGTCATCTGAAACAGCTCATATAATAATTCAAGCATGTAAACTCCTAAAGTTGATTTTTAATTGATCATTCAAGAAACCTCATAAGACGGTGGGGGTGAAGGAGGAATCTTTTGTGCATGCTTGACAATAAGACTATCGATAAGAATATCGACTCCCGAAGGTGGACCTTCAATATAGATGACAACTTTTGATGGGGAAGCATTTAAAAGAAACTTCCCCTGTAATTGTACCCAATCTTTATCTGTTGCCTGCACACTTCACCAAATCCAATCACAGTTTAGTTTCATCATACATTATACAAGTTTTTTGTATTAAGATGGAAAGAGATAAAAAGAGACACTAACTTGGCAATTCCGATATATTGATCACGAGAATTTGGTGTTTGCACCCATAAAGTAGCTCGTACATCAGTAGTGGTGATATTATTTCCAAATACACGCACAACAGCAACAACATCATAAGCAAGCTTTCGTTGCACTCTTCCTGTGATCTCCTGCTGAATGCCGTTCCAACTCTGTGTGCGCTCTGTTGCAGAGGCAAAAAACTTTCCAGACTGTGGGAGAACTTTTCCATTTCCCATTGAATCGTGTACAACAATCTTGCATCCTCTTGCAGACCAATTTTTGAGGTCATCATCAAATTTTGGGTTTAGAATAATATTCTCATCACTAGCATTGTCTTTCCCAGATTTCTAAAAAAGATAGACATGAATAGATAGTTAAGTTAAAATGAACCAGAAGCTTAAATTTTTTTAGAAGAAAAACATGAAATTAGGTTGAATGACAACAATGGACATTATTTTCCATTGAAGTTTTGGATGTAGACTTGACAAAGGGATGCCAGACAAGGGGTATACTAAATATAATTTCTCCTACTAAATCAGAAAAGGATGAGATAAGCAAAAAGAAATATAATCACCTTCATTTCATTGGGACTAGCACAAGTAATCTCAACAGACTGTATAAGCAAATCAATACCCGGAGAAGGCCCTTCCAGATAGAATACAACACGGTCTGGCATGGTTGACAAGGAGAATGTCCCGTCCAACTTCTCCCACTTATCTTTCAACACAGAAGATCTGCATGCACTTTTCTTTGTTAGTCTTCCAAATTTTGTTGTTTCTTCTCAAAGAAAAATAATGGAGTCACACGACAATAAAATTAATTACCTCCCAATGCCCAAATAGTTTATAGTAGAATCTTTGTACACTAGCTTTAAAGTTGCTAGGACATCAGCAAATCCTTGAAGGGATCCTGATACCCCAACAATTGCTGAAACTGAATAAGTAATACCAGGGATAATACTGTTGGTGATTTCCTGTTCCAGTCCCTGCCAACATTCATTTCGATCGGTAGCAATGGCATACCTAGCACATGAACTATGGGATGCTTCATCCAGGTTATTTGACTTGGCCAATGTTACATAGCCATTACAGCAATTGGGGTGCCAATGTTGTAGCCCCATTGAGAAGTCGTGGTTCTGTAAAATATTGGCAGCACGTGGAGGACTTAATTTGGCCGGAGTTTCTTCCACATCCTATCATAAAAATATAAGTTACGTAGAGAAAGGAAACCATCTAAAAAGAAGAATCTATAATCTATATTATATAAAAAATCGGGATTGAGAAAAAACAATGTAGGACAAATTCATCTTTCGACATTTTAATTAAATACAATTGTTCCCTTTTTCTAATTTAAAATTTAGTACACCAAGTTCATAACTTATTACTTAATGCTTCCTTTTGCAAATCTGTAACATACAAGAGGAATAATCGGTGTAATAGTTGCTTCTATATATTGTATCAAATTTACAGTTTAGATTGATATTTAATTAGAATAAAAAAATGTATATAATAATTAGTCCAAACTTAATATATAAAGTATACAAAACTATTTCATAGTTCCACATTTTGGGTTCAATTCTCACTTTTGAAGATTGAAGATTGTAGATGAACATTATATTGAAGTTCGAAGATGAAGAATGCAATCGTTGATATTTTTGTTGGTTGCTTTTCTACTTTCTGTCCAATATAGTTTCCACTTTTTTTAATAATTCAATGGTTTAAACTTTCTTTTTTGTTCTCCTAATGCATTCTTGTCTTTTTTTTTTTTTTTTTTTTTTTTTTTTTTTTTTTTTTTTTTTAGTTTTGTATCTATTTTGAAGAATGTGTACAAGTAGGATCTTGATTTTACTAGTTCTTCTTTTATAATTACTATATTATTGTGTTTATTGATCAAAATGATAATTGAGAAAACAATCAGATCACTCTATTACATGGTTATGTTTCTTTGTTCAATAAAGAAAATATTTATGAACAAATAGTATTTATTAATTAACTATAAATAGTAAAATAATTAATTCTAAAAAATATATTAAAAATAAAATGGTGTGATTAAGAACTAAAATGATGCAATACAAAAGTTATTTGGACAATAGAAAAAATAGACAAAATATTTATATTATATAAAATAAAACCACTAAAAAATAAAATTTTATTAAACTTATTTTTATATGAAGTTCAAATATTTTGTTAAATATTTTATTTTTAATCATTTTTTAAGTTTATGTTACTTTGGTAGTCGCTAAAATACTAAATAATTGTTCTTTAATTATAAGAAGGAACTTTAATTATAAAATAAAATCAAATTAACTTTATTGAGTTTGAAAACTTATATTATATATATATATATATATATATAATAAAAAAGTTAGCAAAAGACTATCAAAATTTTAATAAACAAATAAAAGTTAATGGTTCAAGATTGGAAAAAACTTTAAAAATCATTGAAAATAATTGTTTTTTCTTAAAAGATGGGAGAACTATATATATTAATTTACACTAAAAAAATAATGTAATATTTAAAATTTATTAAGAATGGAAAGTAAAAAGTTATAATGAATTAATAAATAATTAATTCTTTAAAAATATTACTAATTAATCTTTAGGGATTTTTTTAAAAAATAGAACAAATATTTACACCGCAAATATAGAACAGTTTTTTTTTTTAAAAAAAACAAGCCCACAACGTAAAATAACAAAAATACCCCGCAATTAATCGATCACACTCGCATGAAAAAATGATTTTGTACCCCGTCTAAACGATCTCGTACCTAGTCTAAACGATCTCGTAGCAAGTTTAAACGATCTTGTACCCTTATTCGTAGTCTAAACGATCTTGTATCTAACTTAAACGATCTCGTATGATGGTTTAAACAATCTTTCTCTATGTTTATGGGATAGACAATGGATCATTTACATATTGGTACACATTCGTTTAGATCTTGTACCAATACCATTTAAATCTTCTACCAAGAAAAAAAAAAAAAGAAAATGAAAAATGAAGAAGGAAGAAATTATGGAAGAAAAAATGAAGAAAATAGTAAATATTTGCATCAACAATCATAATATTGTAAATTGAAAAAGAAATAATAATACTAGGAGGAGATGAATAAATCACAAACAAGAAGAAGTGAAAAATCGTTTGCATTATTTAAGGACAAACATGAAATTTATGAAAATATCATGAGCTTTTATATTTTGTTATACGGACAACAAATATTTTAGTGTTTCGTTATATTTATAAAAATTAATCTAATTTATTTTTATCCAATTATATTTAATTACACCATATGAAAATTTTGGTATGTCAAAATATTTTATAACTTTGTTTTTAATTTCACTAGCTCCAAATATTTTTATTATATTCATTTTTAGAAAACTTTGAGAGCTTTATGTATTTTAAGAAAATTGTAAAACTAGGAGCATAGGAAGATAATTAGTAAACCAACTAAAGACTTGATAGATAAGGTAAATTATATATAAAAAAAAACTGACCAACCTAAAAATACCGCCAAATTTTTTAAATTTATCATATTTTTTGTTGATAATAACTACGGTTTTTAATATCATATTTTTATATTTACATTAATATTGAAAATAAAAATAAGTTTGTGATTTTTATCATATACACGATTTATTGTAAATGAAAATATAATTTCTCATTATAATAAAAAATAAAAAATATTTCACATGTAATATAGTTGTCAAACAAAAGAACATATTCTTATAAAAGTATTAATTTTTACCTAAAAGTTAAATAATAAATATATTTATTTAACTAACATTTATAACTTCAAAAAAATCTCCACAAAATTAATATTTTCAAATATAACAAAATATTGAACTATTTAGCAAATATCTAGTACATTTTAATTAGTTTTTTTTTTCTCGTTATATGGGGTAAATATAGTTTCAATTTTTCTCTATCATTAAAATTTCCCTTTAAAAATGTATGGTTTTTAGTTATTAAATTAATTAGTTAAATTAAAATTATATTACATGATCGAAAAGATATTAAGGATTAAATAGTAATATATTATAGGAGCATATAAAATCATTTTTAAAATCAGATTTAGTAACTTATATTTAATTTAAATTATTAAAAGAAGTGTCTATTTTGATTTTTAAAAATTGTAAAAATGATCAAACAAATTAGTACCTTTGGAAGTTGAGTGGCATTATTTTGTTGAGTGGTTCTCATGGTCACAACAGAGCTCTATGAAAATCCAAATGCAAAACCAATTTTGTCAGATAAGGAAACATAAATAACAACTAGTCAAAGAGAAATAGAATTGGTTGCTGGGAAGGCAGAGTGGCACCTGAGAAGGCTTGTCACTGTTGGGATTCTGACGTTTGATGTTGGGAGATGAGCTTGTGAAGCAGCAGGCACATACCCTTCTCATTTTATATGAATTTGTAATCACATTTATGAGTAAATTCTAAGGAAAGCCAACACTTCTATAGCCAAACAAACAATCAAAGTCTCTTGATCTCATTAAACAATCACCAGTATTTGTTGTAATCACCTTCCGTCAAGCAATACCGATTTGAATACTATACGAAGGGGTTTTCATATATTTTGCTTTGTCTTGCAGATTGGAGCAACACTAGCTAGTGCCCCTCCCTATATGCTTGAATTGAAATGGAAGCGTCAAGACTATTCTGTATGTGTCTCCCAATTCCCAATAAATAAAGCAAATCTCTTGTTTTTCATTCTTGCCTTCCTAGACCTACTAGAAGAATTTGCTTAAAAGAAATATGACAGTATAGCCACTTATGGAAATTAGGAGTTAGGTGAAATGGGTTTTTCAAAAGTTCATATTACATCTAAAAGGAATCAAGGATGTGACTTCTAAACTCTATTAATTCTTCCATATCCTCATCGCATACAGACTATGCCTTGAGAAACAAATAGATTTTTGTTTCCTGTTTTGATGCCCAAACTCTCGAGCTGTTTGGAGCTCTCATTCCTAACTGTATAGTAGACTGTATTTTCACAACAAGAACTAACAAAGCTTAAATCTGCCCATTCATCTCCTCGATTATGCCTCCACGTTTGAGACCCAATTTCATAATACATACAACCAAAACGTAACGCCATTCTTCCTTTCCAAATGAATTGATGTTCCTTTTCTTAGCTCTGCGCAAAATAAAAACATAAAAACTTATAGTGGCATTCAATGTACACAAATCAGAATAGGTAACAAGAAAACATCAATACAAAGCGAACAACATGTCATATTCAGTCAGATTTAGACATGAATGAGTTTGAAATTGAATGTAGATCATGGCAGCAGAATAACAGTGAAAAAGAGGATGATTTTGGAGTACGATAAGTAATACTAAAAGAAAACAGATAAAATGGAGTGATAGTGAATACCTCAAAGTCAAAAGAATCCGAGGAGGTTGAAGAAACCCCTTTCACAAGAAACTTCCCTCCGAGTATGAACTCCGCCAATTGTGGTTTTTGTATTGTATGCCAAAATTAATTTTAAAAAATTTCAAATATAGAGAATCTTTTTATTTTTCACTTTTTTTAAAGCTAAAATTTTGCGAATCTAACTAGCTTGTTCTTGCGGTTTTTTTCTTCTAAAGAGTTTGTTTGAATTTTGATATTATGTTTACTTTCAAAGGTTGAATTTTAGTAGACTTTTATTAAATCTTGAATTTAGTCCACCTACTAGTTCATGGTAGATCTTTTAGTTTTTTTTTTTCATTAGCATCTTCACTGTAAAATTTTAAAAATATGTTCACAGCTTGTGTTTTCTTTTCTTATGCATGTAAATTAGGGTGATTATTTAATCAATTTAAATAAAATTAACTCAAACTAACTAAATTTAAGATTTTCTAAAATTAAACCTTCAAAACTATAAATATTAGAATTAAACAAATTTGAAGGTATAAAAACCAAAAAAGTATTTAACTTTTTTTTATGTCTTTTCTAGAGAAAGAAATGGACATATATATTTTTAAATATAACAAAATAGTATTGAGTTATAATTATAAATAAATAATATGTTTGAAAATGGTCCACAAAAAAAAAAATTTCATATAAAAAACGGTTTATGTATAAAACCATTCTTAATATAAAGGATTTTTTTTAAAAATAATGTAAAATTTGAAACATATTTCAAAAATAGGGTAGATGCAAAACTATTTTCAAAAATAGGTGTTTTGAGGTGAAGTCGTGGACGGGGTACACGACTTCCATGCAGTGGACCCCACATACTCTATTTTTTCCTTATTTTTATATTTATACTACACTGGGCCCCACATTTTTTAATTTTCTCATTATTTATATACGTGGGTCCCACACACTTCATTTTTTCTCATTATTTATATATACATACTCACATATAATATAATATATATATATTATACATTCAAATTCTAAAAATATCTTTCTTTATTAAATTAATTTATTTTTTTTATTTTTTCTTTATATATATTTAAATATCACAATCTTCAATCTTCAATTTTTCTTATTAAATTCATTTTTCTAATTTAATTTAATTCTTTCTTAATCAAAATTATACATATATTTTTTTCCAATTTTCAATTTCTTTTAAAAAAATCTCATATATTAACAAAACATGTTATTAAAAATATATTTAAAAAATTAAAAGAGTAATAATAATAATTTAGATAAGTTAAAATTACTAAAAAAAATAATAATAATAACACTTGAAGCCACACACATTGATAATTGAATAAAAAAAATTCATGTTTATGGTAAAAGGAAAAAAACAAGAATTGGTTCGATTACAAATTAAATTTAAAAACTTAATGGATAATTTTGAATTACAAATTTATTGTTATTATTATTTTTAGAGTACGTTTCAACTTCCTTCAATTACTATTATTATTTTTATTTATTTAATGTATTTTTTAATAACATATTTGGTTAATATATGTGTTTTTTTGAACAGAAAATTAGAAAAATATATATATAATTTTGGTTAAGAAATAATTAAATTAAATTAGAAAAGATGAATTAATAAGAAAATTTAAAGATTGAGATATTAAATAAATATATATATATATATATATAAAATTAATTATTATTATTACTCTTTTAATTTGTTTAATATATTTTTAATAACATGTTTTGTTAATATATGAGATTTTTTTTAAAAAAAATTGAAAATTGGAAAAAAATATATGTATAATTTTGATTAAGAAAGAATTAAATTAAATTAGAAAAATGAATTTAATAAGAAAAATTGAAGATTGAAGATTGTGATATTTAAATATATATAAAGAAAAAAATAAAAAAATAAATTAATTTAATAAAGAAAGATATTTTTAGAATTTGAATGTATAATATATATATTATATTTATATGTGAGTATGTATATATAAATAATGAGAAAAGTGAAGTGTGTGGGACCCACGTATATAAATAATGAGAAAATTAAAAAATGTGGGGCCCAGTGTAGTATAAATATAAAAATAAGGAAAAAATAGAGTATGTGGGGTCCACTGCATGGAAGTCGTGTACCCCGTCCACGACTTCACCTCAAAACACCTATTTTTGAAAATAGTTTTGCATCTACCCTATTTTTGAAATATGTTTCAAATTTTACATTATTTTTAAAAAAAATCCTAATATAAAACATAAACAAATTTATAAAAGTTAGGATTCAATGGTATTTCTTTTTTATTGGTTCAATTTTAATTATAGTAGGAAAAAGCTACTCCAAATAATATATATTATATTGTGAGTAGCAAGCATTAAACAATATTTTTAAAAAATTACTTCCAAAGATTCCCAATTATGTCACATACAAGCAAGGTATAACATTTTTCCAAGCAAAGATAGCCCAAAGTTAAGTGATTGCATTTTTTCAAGCAAAGCTACTCCCAACTTAAGTAATTGTTTTACTGACAAACTTTTTTAAAGTAAGCACTTTAAATCTCCACTTTCTTTTGTAAACTTAGATGACCACGAAAAGATTACAATGTAGAATTATCTTATATCCAAAGGAAATTCAAATATTGATTTGAAGATGTGAAAGAAAACTGACCCCGCATATAAAAGTTCATTTATCGAAAAAGATAGCTACAAATATAACAATAGATTCAAAGTATTAGTATATTTAGCAATATCTTTAAAAGGGCGAAAGTTAAGCGTCTATTTGATACATGATATTTTAAAATGCACCATGTTGATTTGTCGAATTAAATGGTCCCTTATATTATTGCAACTTTTATTAATTTTATATCAAAATAAGTTTGTGGAGCATTTTTAAAATTAATTTGCTACTTTTTCTCCTCCTCTCTTTCTCTCCTTCTCCTTCCCCTTCGTTTTCTACCATCTATTTCTAATTCTTGTCTTCTCCATTGATAGTACTTTGAAACAACCGGTTATTAAATGGGTGAAGATACATCTAAAAGGGAAGCCACCCAAGCGAAGATAAGTGGTGTATTTGGTAATTTTGAGAAAAGAAAAGACCTCTTTCTTTTACCATATTGAAATCAAGTAAAGGGAAATGAATTTAAGATGCAGAAACAAAAGAATATAAAGTTAGGCATGGAGGTTGGGTCATGGTTCGCGATGGAGGTGTTGAGGGATATTGGAGTTTTGGATTTGATGGTACTTTCAAATTAATTATCAACAGAGAAGACAAGAAAAAATATATATTAGAAGTAAGGGGAAGAAGGGGAGAGATGAAGAGAAAAGAAAAGTAATAAATTAATAGGGTTCTTTCAAAAATTTAAAAAATATTTCCACTCAATCAAACTAAACTTGATTTTTCGAGGTATTAAGTATAAATATTTGACAATTTCTCCACATTTCTCTAAATTTAATTGGAAAATACTACGTAAACTTAATTTAATTTAAAAAGTAATAGAAGTTGTTACCTCTTAAGTAATTTTTTCGTTAATCCATTTTTGGTTCACCTATTAAAAACCTTTCTCAAACTTGAAGTTTAAGAGTGTCTATTTTAAAATCTTAATAACCAAATAAACACCCGACTTAAATTACAAAATAGTATTTTGTTCTCGAGAAGCTTTTCACATAAAAGACAATTTAGAATATTAATTTTCCAATGGTTTTCTAACTTTGGATTGATTGAGTCATTAGCTCTCCTTATAAAAAATAAAAGAATCGTTACAAATTTAGCAATTAAATTTAAAATAATTAAGTATATAGCAACATTTTAAAAAAATTATAAATATAACAAAATTTGTAAAATTCTATCACTGATAGACCATGTTGTAAAAAATGATTTATCACCGATAGATCATACGAGTCTATCAGTGATACAAGAGTTTTGCTATATTTGCAATTTTTTTAAATGTTGATATATCCTTAATTATTATTTCTCAAATGGTCCTTCATTACAATTATAAAAAAATAAATTCCAATTTAGAGGTAAAAATAAATAAAGAATAATTATCGGATAGTACAAATGGCAGAGTTTAATAGGAGGAGAAATAACAACCTTTCTTTACCATATTACATTTCTCATATATACCTACAAATTTTCATTACCCTGACCATTCAGCTTCAACAAGGTAAAGGATGCCGACTCGATTGCTTGTTCACGATGGTTGTCTCTAACACAATTTCTTCTTTTTTTTCTAAAGAATTTTTAAAGGTTAAGATTATTAAATGAGTTGTAAAGTGATTAGGAGTATTTTTAAGTTTTGGTATTAAAGGTTTCGGTCCATTTTCTAACAGTAAGTCAATAAGACACTTTTTTATTTGAAAGATTTAGACAAAAAGCCTAAATTGACTAAAAAATTTTACAAATGTCCTAAAGTATAAATTACTTTTTTAATTATGAGTTCGTATAATTTTTGGACAATACTAACTTTATAACTCATATTAATTATATATTATATTCGTAATAGATTTTAAATTATTTCCTTATTAAAAATACGTTCAATTTATTATGATATTAATTAGTTCCGTATATAAATGTGTGTTATTGTTACGGTAATATTTTGAGAATAATTTTTAATGAAGTATAGTACCAAATATAATCTAATATGGATGATTATGGAAATTAATTTATTATAACCGTGAAAATTATTTTATCTCCATCACCAAACTCCATCCATTTTCAATCGTCACCGATAAACCCTTCATCTCCATACCGTTAACCAACCTTTCATCCACAAATTTCTAGTTTTCTTCATCCTTCACATTAACCTTATTTTTTTTCGTAGAATTCGTTGCCTTCAATATCGTTGTTCATCTTTTCATATATGGTCGGAGTTTTATTTTTTTCTTTTGTTCTCACTAAACTTCCGGTTAGTATTCTTTATCAATTATTTTCAGTATTCTTCATTCCATTAATTACAAAAACACATATATAATACACATATTTTACAGTATGTCATCCAATAACAGTAGTAAACTATAATATACAGTGACAATATATCATCGATTTATATTTATTATAAATTAACTATATACTCGTAAGGTATAATAGTTTTCTGACGTGATTTATTAAATATATACCACATATTATTTACAATTATACTAATTTTTTAATATTCCCGCAAAATATAACAATATATATTTATTATGTACAATTTAGTATAGGTCACGTGTCTAACAACATATATATTGGTTCTTAACACGTGACATTTGTGTTTCATTTTTATTTTATTTCCTAGCTTGATTTTTTCCTTATAACATTTTTTTTTCATTCTCAGTTGATTAATTTTTCTCTCATTGTTGTTTAAGATTAAACTCATAAATAGTTCTTAAAATAGAATGCTATAATGATTGCTAGACAATTGTACTTTGCAAGCATTTTATACTATATTGGTTTACCATACTAAATTCTAGAAACTTGTAGAGAAGAGAGTTGATGAATCAATAAAAAAAACACAAATTAAGAGAACGTGGCAAACCCAAAGCTTTCTTCTTATATACTTACATATATAGATATTTTTAAAGATGTCGATGAGATAATTCATATAGAAAAGCATAAAAAAAATAAAGAAAAAGAATAGAAAGGAAATAAACAAGGGAAATTTACAAAAATAACACATTTTACAAAATATTTAAAACCCATAGTAAATTTTATCACAAATAGATATTGATATATATGCTATAGTGATAGAAGACTATCATTTATAGAATCCAAAATTTTGCTATAGCTTGTAAATATTTTAACTTATTTTGCTATTTTTAAAAATGCCCCAATAAACAATCTAGGACTAGAAATATGCAATGAAACTGAGATTTTCTTTTAGAAGTGAGTTTGATAAGTCGGGTTGGTCGGATTACCAGCTTTTTAACACAAGGAATCCTTCTTATTTGGATGGTTGTCCAAATTATGTGCAAACTCCATATAGAAAAGGGGGTTTTATAGCCATTCATATTTAAGAATTTCTAAAAGGTTCACTCATTGTATTTTGTATATGAATTAATAATTAAATGTATTATTAATTCTTTTCAATTAGAAGATGGACTTTTTGATTTCCTTAGCTATAATATTGTTCATTAGTTACAATTAGTTAATAAGGTAAATAAATTATTCATTATTTGCATTTTAAAAGTTGAAAAGACTTTTCGTTTTTCTTGAGCTATTAAAAGTTGGAAAGAATTTTGGTTTTTTTAAGCTATTAGTTATTCATACATTACAATTAGCCTAATTAATTCATAAAATCATCTAATTTCTTCTTCAATTAGCATAATTAAAATAGGAGAGGAAAAATACAACATAAGCTTATAAACAACCATTTGACTTTTTTAGAATTAAGCTTATAAACAACCATTTCAATTTAAATTATATTGTTCACATGAATTTTTGAAGAAATTTAATTCGTAGTTGAACTTGTGTTGATGTTATGTTTGTGTTGATTCAATGTGATGTCGTTTGATCTCTAGTATTTGGCCTTCTGATTCTCTCTCGATTTGAATGTCTATTCTTGATTTGAGGAAGTTGAGCATATGATGTTTTTTTTTAAATTGGAGTCTTGAAAGAAAGGTTGTATTTTCAAAGAAATTTCAACATTCGAGAGTGATCGACTTTAGGAGTTAGGGAGTTAGAGAATTATCTCTAGATCTTCTAGTGTAAAAAAATTCTGCCCTCCACAAATGTTGAGAACTCCTCTATTTATAGAGTTATCGGGTGGATTTTATGAGCTTGGACATGTTTGGCTCATGGGCTTAACAACATGAATTTGAGTCATATTTATCATTTGGGCTAACTTAAGCTTATTTTTAGGCTCAATTGAAATTTAGTCTGGACCAAAATAGTTAACTTGATCAAAATGTCATGATGAAAACATGTGATGTCATGCCAATTTATGTCTTCAAATTCAATTTGGAACACATGTCAACTTTTAATTAATTAGTCTGAAAATTTGTGATTAGTCTAAAATTTCATATTCAACACATATTTTAATCTAATAAACAACACTATAAAAGTATTATTCTAGCAACTAAAGAGTTCAAAGATAAAAATTAATCTTTTCAAAACGAGAGGCATGAGAGAGATGTCCATAAGGCAGGCTCGAGATGTCATTCCTCGTTTCCATTCCTACCTCTCATTTTACTCGCATTCCCATGAAATTCTCCACGAGAATAAGGGGAGGATTCCCTGTGGGGAATTTACAGAGATTAGGTTTCCCATAAGGAACTTTTTCTCGTTATTATTTTTTTAAAAAAATCAATTAATTTAAATCATTACTATGAATTTTTTTAATTAAATTATTAAATCTTATCACTAAATTGTATATTATGTTAGTTTTAGATGACAGTTTGAACTTAAACCTAAATTACTCAAATTTTAGTCTAAAAAATAATAAATTTTTAGTAGAAAGAAATAATCACAAATCAAATTATTCACCTGTATAATCGAAATTTAAATATTAAATTTAGATATATTCATTAACTTGACAAATAAAAAAACAATGAAATGTCAAAATCTAAATGTAATATTTATATAATAATAACAATGTAACGTTAAATAACTAGGAGCACTTGCAAAAAAGGAAAAACAATTTATTATAATTAAGTCTATAACACACACATTTATTGTTTGCAAAAATGAAAAAAAAAAAAAAAAACAAAGTCCACTCCACAGATACAAGATGTAAAATGTCACAAATGTTTTCGTTACTGATACATATTTGATACACCTACTACACCTAACATCCCTTGATACACCTAATTATACTCCTTGATACACTTGATATACATTTGATACTTCTTAATAACTTTTTGACTTTGATACACTTGATGAACCATGATACTCTTTGATACACTTAATACTCTTTCATACACCTAAAAGACCTTGATACACCTAGTACTCTTTGTTATACTTGATTCTTCTTGATACACATGACACCATTTCGACCTTGATACACTTAAATGCTTCACTTGTAAGTTTTATACACTTGATGCACTACTAATAAACTTGTTATGTTTCATCAGTACACTCAACAAATTTGATATGCATGATACACGTGATATGTTTGATACACCTGATGTACTGTAGATACACTTAGTATTCTTCACCAATACATTCAATTAATTAAATACATCTGATATGCTTGAAGTCCTACTTATACACTTGATACACTATTAATATACACTTGTAAACTCAATTTATATACATGATAATGATTCACTTTATTAATATGTTAATATACTTTAATATATTGTTCATATACTTTGTAATCATATATGAGTTATATCATTCATATACTTAATAATGCTACAATAAACTGCATAAAATTTTAAAAAATGAAAATCGCGTAATAAGTATATCAACCAACTAATAGATATAATATAATTACATCACAACACTAATATACAAAATTAATACAAAGTAAAATAAAAACAAAACCAACTAAAAAAATAAAATAAAATAATTTGAAATCATATTTAACTTAGAATACACATCGAAGAAAGTAGAGAAAAATCACAAATAAAGTTAAACTATTCAGATCAATAACTATTATATTTCATATTAGAAATAACATGTCATTCATATCCTAATTAAAGTCAAGATTAAGGTAGGAAGAACAAATTGTTTTTCTCATATAAGAAATGATGATTAGGGAGGGAGAAAAATATGTGTGTTATTGAAAGAACAAATTGTTTTCCCGTAACAGAAAGAAAGATTATGGTGATCTTAAAAATTGAGAGAAAAAATAAGGGATGATTAGGGCATTAAAAAAGGAAAAGGAAAAAACTTATTGAAAGGTAGTTTGAGAATAATAACAAATTTAAGATAGAGAGTATTTTAAAAAATAAGGGTGGGTTTGGGGTGAGTTTGCAAAATTAGGGATTAAGGTTAAATAACCCTGCAAATTTCCCTACTTCTTATAACCCTACGAATTTTCCTACTTCATCTTCTCATAACTCTATGAATTTTCCTACTTCATCTTATCTCATAATACTAAACTCGTAACCCTTTTCCTAAACACATGTTATAATAACACTACAATCATAACTGTTCTCCCAAACAGATATAATTATCATAATACTACAACAATAATTCTTCTCCCAAACACATACTATCATAATCCTTCCTCCAAACACATACAATCATAACACTACCATTCATATTCCTTCCCCCAAATAACACATATTACCATAACACTACCAATAATAACCCAAACCTTAAACACATATTATCATAACACCAAGATTATTATAACACTAGGATTGCCATAATCTTTCCCTCCCCAAATGCACCCTAAGAATTTTGCCATATTTGCAAAATTATAAATCAATGTGCTATATTTGTGATAACATGTTCTCAAAATGCTACCTACTATAACTTTTCAATAAATAAGTAGAGACTAACTAGAGCAAGGTCAGGACAGGGAGTGTCTTCATCTTGGTTTAGCTCACAGTGAGTTTTAATTTTTTTTTTTTGCTTCCACTCCCTCTCCATTCTCCACGTGGTTCAGTGCAGGTCTCGGGCACCCGTCTCACTGGAAAAATTGGACATGTCTAGAAATATTTAAAGCATATCTCAAAGTTTACGGTCATTGGTATTCTCTCTATGAAGACCTTCAAAATATTATTTAACACGGTCACAATTAAATATTTGAGAGAGAAACAACGTAAGTATTTCAAAATATGTATCAATAAATTTTGTAGGTATTTCCATATTTATGTAGATTATTGTGAATCAACCTTTGTATCATATGATTAAAAATATATATATGAAACAACAAAATGTACTAATATGTAAATCTAATATAATATAAACAATATGGTATATTTTCTATTGATTCCTTTAATAAGAAAATGTTTTCTATAATTTTTTTTAAAAAAATATCAATCCACATAGAAAATTCATATCCATTGGCGGCTCATTCAATAATTTAATATATTCTTTTCGAAAACTAGAAGCCAAAATTAAAAAAAAAAAGAAATTACATTCAATAGAGAATATTTGGTGTTATGGCCATGGAAAGCTCAAAAAGAAAGACCTGTCAATGAAAGTCTTTCTTTACTCTTAAGCTAAAGGCCCCCAATTATGGAATTATATCTCTTCATTCCTCCATTTTCGTTTCTCCATTCCCCAACTCTCCTATTTTGCACTACACTGTTCTCTACTGCCTTCTGCATCCTCTTTTCATGAATCAATCTGCTTGGTATTCACCTAACTTTTTCTTCCATTGTTGAGAATAGATGGACTATTGATGTGTTTTTCTTTTTATATTGTAAAGCTATTCTTCTTTCTTTGTGTTTCTTCATCTGGGTTCATTTTTTATCATGTTTTTTCCCATTTCTTTTTGTTCCCCTGTATTTTCTTTGTATTTAGCAACGTATCCTCTTCTGCTCTCTCTGTAGATTCTTACTGCTTCTGGGGCTGTTTATGATCTGGGGTTGTTTCTTGTCTTCAAATTTTAGTTTTCACTATGTGGGTGTCCGTTTGATTATGAAAACGTGTTATTCTGATGTTCCCACACATTTTCTTGATCATGTATGAGTTACCATTAGTATGCATTCTGCTCTTTACCAAATGAGTATAATGTGATCTAGCTTTCTCTATTAATGTCGGTGAGATCCTCTATATCTTGAATGTGTCATACCTTTTCAATTTGATCAAGATGATAATGTTTTTGCATTTGGAATGAAGTTATATATAGAAACTTATGGAAAAAGGGTTAAATAAATATTAATCTTTCCTCGATGGAATGTAAGAAACACTTTTTAATCTATCTGCTCACTTCTTTATTTTGAGACTTGGTTTTTTGGGTTGAATAATATATGGGGTGAGGTATTTGAACAGTTGATCTTTTGGTCAAGGGTACATATATTATGCTAGTTGAACTTGGCTTTCTTTTTAGGCTTCATCATATGCATTGTAATCAATTTGTTTGATATGACAGAAAGAAGTTCGGAGTTGATTTTTCTTGGATTGGATGGGTAAAACAATTCAGCTTTTTGGATTCCCTTCTGGTGTATTGCAAGAATCAGTTAAGACGTTTGTAGAGGGAATTACAGGCACAGGAACTATTGATGCCATAAATACGAAACGTTCGAAGGGAGGAGGAAGACGAGTGTATGCTATCATCCAGTTTACTGATGAAGAAGGTGCTAAGTCAATTATATCTAAGGCTACTGAACGCCTTTGTTATGGTACTTCTTATCTGAAGGCAAGGGAGATGAAACATGATATTCTACCAGATCCGCTTGTCTTTGATTACAACTTCAAAGCTCTAAGACTACATCTTGGCTGTCAGATATCAAAGGAAAGTTTTTCCGTGTTATGGACAGAGTCGAATGTTTCTGTAGATTTCGGGTTTGAGCTGCGCAAGCTTTATTTCTTCATATCCTATCCTCGTGTTGACTACATGCTCGTATTGCGCTACGAGAACATTTGGCAGGTTGAGTTACACAAGCCACATGGTCAATCTGTAGATTATCTTCTGATTCAGGTTCATCCATTAACTTTGAACAATGTCATGTCATTAGTGTACTGTTGTATTTTCTCCTCACTATTGAGAAATATCATTGATTCATCCCAAGCAAGTTTCACCTAAATTTTTCACTTTATTCATGGTATTGTTCTCTAATTACGGGGATTCAACTACTGACTCATGTACGTGCTCATAGGCCTGATTTCCATCACAGAACAGTGGACGGATATAAAATGATAACTGAAAATAAAAATTTAGTGAACCACTAAAATCATCATTTATACCTAAGTTCCTGAGAGAAATATATAGACTGAACACTTTATGGGACAAAGGAATTAAGTGAATTTATTGATAACTTCGATGCAAAAAAGAACTGAGAAACGATCAAGGTTTTATCAAAAGATTGTAAAAGGGATAGTGGAAGATAGCTGTAGATAAATTCCAGTGCTTCAAATGGGTGAAAGAAGCTATAATTTTATTAAAAAGGTGTCTTAGTTGATAATTTTATCATACATTTTTTCTCCAACTTGATAACTTCAAGACTATGGGTAGGATTTGGATATAATGAGATTTTGAGCCATATAAGGTTAATGTTGTTTAGTAATTGTAATCTGGCAGGATATGTTTTCTTTGAACAGAGCTAAAACATGTCCCTAGATATGAATTTTAACAAGCTAAGTATAAACAGAACTAAGCTTGCAACTTTTCTATATTTCTATACTTCAGGATAAGCTTATAAACGCAGGTAATCCGTGCAAGTGAACATATGTTTCATAAAAACAAATTATGCTGTCTTCATACTGATGTTGAAATAAGCAAGTCAAAGTTCAATGGCAAAGAATTTGAGAATAGCTTAGGTTCTTGGCCCATGCACATTTTATGTTGTATATATTCTAACTATGACATGTTTGTACTGTTAGTTATTTGGTGCTCCACGGATTTATGAAAGAGATGCAAGGTCTTTTGGACTCATTACTGAAGACCCTTTCTTAAACTTTTCCACGGAAATTGACACCCAATGGTTTCGAGCAACTGATTTTACTCCATCATGTAGTATTGGACAATCTGCTGCTTTATGCTTGGAGATTCCCTACGGTCGCCAGCTCCCTAATTTTCATGATAAATTTGCTTACTTCAAAGAAATCAAGGGTAAATTTACATTGGTCAGTGGTTCTACTTATTCCTCCAATGTAAACTTGGTACCTGTAGTTACACCTCCTCGAACCATCAACTTGCCATATACAATTTTGTTTAAGATAAATTTGTTGGTACAACAAGGATGTCTTCCAGGCCCAGCTCTTGATATTAGTTTCTATCAGATGGTAGATTCTCAGATATACAATACTGCCGTCATAGATCATGCGTTAAAGAAACTTCTCCACTTGAAAGAGTGTTGCTATAACCCTTCAAAATGGTTAGATGAGGAATACAGAAAGTACTTCAAATTAAAGAATCCCCCCCAGCCACCTATTTTGACCTTGAATGAAGGGTTAGTCTATGTACACAGGGTTCAAGTGACACCTTGTAAAGTTTACTTTTGTGGTCCAGAAGTTAACATTTCAAATCGTGTATTACGCCGGTATCCTGACTACATTGACAACTTTTTGCGTGTTTCATTTGTTGACGAGGAATTGGGTAAAATGTATTCAACTGAGTTGTCTCCACGTGCATCTTCTTCTTTGGAGGATGGAAAGACAAAAATTTTTAAACGGATTCTTTCAGTTCTAAGAGATGGCATCACTATTGGTGATAAGAAGTTTGAGTTTCTAGCTTATTCATCTAGTCAATTACGGGAAAATGCTGCATGGATGTTTGCTCCAAAAAATGAACTTACTGCAGCTAAAATAAGGCAATGGATGGGAGATTTTCATAATATACGAAATGTAGCCAAGTATGCTGCTAGACTAGGCCAATCCTTTGGTTCATCAACAGAAACTTTAAGTGTCAGTAGACGTGAAGTTAAAGTTATTCCTGATATTGAAGTTGAATCAGGTAGTGGTGTCAATTATGTCTTCTCTGATGGTATTGGGAAAATAGCAGCTAGTTTTGCTAGAAAAGTGGCTAAAAAATGTGGGATCAGGCATACACCATCTGCTTTTCAGATTCGTTATGCTGGTTTTAAAGGTGTTATTTCTGTTGATCCTACCTCATCAGTAAAATTATCGCTAAGGAACAGCATGCTCAAGTATGAATCAACAGACACGAAGCTTGATGTTTTATCATGGAGTAAATATCATCCTTGCTTTCTAAATCGTCAGTTGATTACTCTTTTGTCTACACTTGGAGTTCAGGATCATGTTTTTGAGAGTAAACAACAGGAGTTGATTGATGAATTGGACACCATTTTTAGTGATCCATTGAAGGCTCAGCAGGCTCTTGAGCTAATGTCTCCAGGAGAGAATACCAAGATACTTAAGGAAATGATGTTGTGCGGTTACAAACCTGATTCTGAACCTTTCTTAAGAATGATGTTGCACACATTCAGAGAATCAAAGTTGATGGAATTGCGAATGAAGTCAAGGATCTTCATTCCAAATGGAAGAGCAATGATGGGATGTCTCGACGAAACAAGAAACTTGGAATATGGGGAGGTATTTGTGCAGTGTTCTGCACATCAGCAGCTGCATGACGATCGCGTAATCTTTAAGAGAATAAAATCGAACCGGCATTTCATTGTAACTGGAACAGTTGTAGTGGCCAAAAACCCCTGCTTGCACCCAGGTGATGTGCGCGTTTTAACAGCCGTGGATGTACCATCACTGCATCACATGATAGATTGTGTGGTTTTTCCACAAAAAGGGTCAAGGTAAATGATCTATTTTAACATCAAAATTTACATGTCCAGTTCAAGTAAAATAAAATATATTTCTCCTTTTCAGTCTTAGATATATGTTTATACTCGACTTAATGAATTCTTAACTGTGTGGCTAAGCATCTCTAATGTCATCATGTTTACTAGTAATTTTGCTTATCTTAGAAACTTCTTTTTTTTTACTTGCCTTGAGGGGTGTCATAACTCTAATTGATCTTACCTACCTTTATTCTCTATATTTCGTACTTTCTTCCTTCTCAAGTTGATAAAACCGTTTCTCTTCATGCCTCTAGATAGCCAACACATCATCAGTGAACTAAAGTAAAACTATGTGTTGTTTTCTTCTCTGCCTGCTGATTGTTTTTGTCATAGCACTTGTCTTGTTTGATTCTTGCATGTTGATTGTTTCTGTCATAACACTTCTCTTTCTATGTAAGACCTCATCCAAATGAATGCTCTGGAAGCGATCTAGATGGTGATATTTACTTCGTCTGTTGGGACCCTGATTTGATTCCACCTCAACAAGTTGAACCAATGGATTATACCCCTGTACCTAGCCAAGTACTAGATCATGATGTCACAATGGAGGTATGGTTTACAAGTGAACTTTGAACTGTTGTTATCATCAACAAGTATTTTAGAGGAAAAAGGTTGTTCTATAGTGTAAATGTTGTAATGCAGGAGGTCCAGGAGTATTTTGCAAATTATATGGTCAATGACAGTTTAGGAATCATTGCCAATGCTCATACAGCTTTTGCAGATAAAGAGCCAAAGAAAGCAATGAGCAATCCTTGTATACAGCTCGCAAAACTATTCTCAATTGCAGTCGACTTTCCGAAAACTGGAGTCCCTGCTTTAATACCTGCTAATCTAAGAGTAAAAGAATATCCGGATTTCATGGATAAAGCCGACAAAGTGACATACGAGTCGGAGAATGTACTGGGGAAACTATTTAGAATGTTGGATAGCATTGGTCCAAACATTAAGAATATCAGGTCCTTCAACTATACGCCGGAGATGGCTCGGCAAGATTATGACCCTGACATGGAAGTTGAAGGTTTCGAGGAGTACCTCGACGATGCAATATATCACAAGAACAACTATGACATGAGGTTGGGAAATTTGATGCACTATCATAAGATCAAAACTGAGGCGGAATTGATCAGTGGTGGTAGTTTGACGTCATCATTATCTTTCACCATGAAAAATGAAGCGGAATCGATTATCTTGGCTGTGAAGTCGCTGCGAAAGGAGGCGAGGGGCTGGTTCAATGAGAAAGCAGACTTACATTATGGAC
Source organism: Cucumis sativus (assembly GCF_000004075.3). NCBI lineage: Eukaryota > Viridiplantae > Streptophyta > Magnoliopsida > Cucurbitales > Cucurbitaceae > Cucumis > Cucumis sativus. The sequence goes on along the minus strand of NC_026659.2, from coordinate 7,219,009 downwards.
ATCATACTAATGTGTATGCAAGAGCTTCAGCATGGTATTTTGTTACATATCATCACACCTACTGGGGGTGGTCTGATGGCAGAAAGAATCATGGCCATTTTCTTAGCTTTCCATGGTGTGTTTATGATAAACTCATCCGTATCAAGCACCGCAAAATTAATTGTAGAGCTCGCTATTGATAGAACGTCTACAAAGTATACAGGACGCCATCCCGATTAGGTCCATCATGTTCTGAGTTTTGAAGTTGAAGAACAAATCTTTTATTTTTGTTCATGTTTTCAACAATGTTAAGACACTCCTTAGTGTTATGAATTGGAGAAATCCATTCCTTTGGTTTCTCCAAGGAATGTACAGTGACGCATTAAGTTGTGAACAACAATCAACCTTTGATGATATAAATAGTGGCACAGATTTGGTTAACTTCCACTAGTTACCCTTTATTCATCTACCCATTAGCTAATAATATTTTGATTCATTCACTTTATAGTTGGATGCACCAATGTTTGAAATTAAACTGATTTTATCTCTATTTCATTCTTCACTCCCAAATTTTTTGGTTAAATTTTATAGGAATTCAGTATGGATCTATAAAAGTTTATTCAACTACGGCTTACAATTTTGTATATATGTTTAAAAATAAGTTAAAATATAATGTTTCTATTATCAACCTTAAAATTCGTATTTAATTCAATGCTTTAAAAAGAATTAAAACAAATGTTTATGGTCTATAATCTCTTTTCTATTTTTCTTTTAGGAATTTTGAAGGTTTTGTGTTTGGTAACCTATATATTTATTAAAATATTTAGAGTAGGTTAAAAATGTTTACTAAGTCTAGTTCTTGCAAAAATAGAAAAAAATTTATGATAAAAGGTTCATGTCACTACATTTTTTAAATTGCAAAAATAACAATTTTATAAGTCGATAACCTTATGATTACCATCTAATATCCCTTATGATTACCGTTTGATATCATTAATTTTGTCGTATTCGCAATATGTAAAAAAAAAAAAAAAAAAGAAATAAGTGTCGAGCGAATTTTTCTAAATAATTTTCTAATTTAATGCAATTTTTCTTTTTATTATGTTTAATAGGTCTAAACATATTCAAATTTTAGAAAAATGAACTAATCTATTAGATATAATATTGAATTTTATGTCTAATAGGGCTAACTTTTATTTTTTCTTTCTATTCCATCCATAAAAATTTATGGAAATATTGAATAGGCCTAGGGTCTATTAAACACAAATTTAAAAGTTAAAGTTTTATCAAACACTAAATTGTAAGTTTATTTGTCGTTTGTCAATACTGATAAAATCTGAAATTTTGTTATATTTTGTAAATACTTTTAAAAGTTTATCACTTACGATAACTGTTCTATCATTTTATAGGTTTCTATTATTTTCTACCAATATTTTTAAAACTCAATTTTTTAATTTAAATAAAAAGTTAAAAAAAAATAAGAAAAAAATGAAACTCGTCGTTGTTTATTAGGAGAAACAAGTATTAAACAAAATTGTTAAATGAAAAACTAGAGACGTACTAAAGATTCTTTTAGTTTAAAAATTGAATTGACACCAACCTAGAACTTGAAGATATAGCTCCTTCATAAGTATGAGTTCTAAAGTAGCTTGGATTGTTTGGAACCCAAAATCAATTAAAGATGAATAACATATCAAATTGACTGAATGGCATATGATAAAACTCAATCAACAAAATGTTGGAGGCAACGGGATATATTATATAAGCTTAATATGCTCCTATCATGGCCAATCAAGTCCTCTTTTGCATGCTAGATTGAATGTGTTTGTTGAAAGTAGTGATTTGAGAACAAAAATAAATATTTTATTACAAACCAATTTTGAAGATCATATTGATGTTTAGTTCAAAACTTGTTAGAGTCGTTTTAAAATTAACAAATTACTAAAAGAAAGGGTAAATTTGGTATTTTAATAAATAAATGGCAACTTGGTAATATTTCAATGAAGTGAAGGAAATTTTTTGGAGTGATAATCCATCAAAAATCACCTCTCAACTAACTATTGAAAAATAACTTTTAAAATGATTTTAGGTTTTTCAAGAGGGAATTTCAATACTTACAAACATCAATATTTGAGAAGAAATTGATTATCATATTGTTTCATTACCAAAATCACTCAAACAAACGCACACGGTGTGAAGTTAATCATTGTATTGAAGGAGTATGACAAAAACAATAAATAGTTGAAGTGCTTCTCTTGTAACATATGATATATCTGATAATCCTGGTGTTGACCATTGATACATAGAGATGTTTAGAGAGCAGGGTAGGAGACAAAGTAGGCTTCATCATCCTTGCTTTTGTTTAACTATTCATTTTGACAAAAAAAAATTTGTTAAATTTTATAGGAATCGAGATGGAGATTCCCCACTAGATGATCTCATAAATCAACGAGTACGCACATAAAAAGCTGGCAGGAGGATGGGCTATAGTTTAAGAGAAAGTGAGACTAAGGTTTGAGATTTCATGAACTCTGTACATGCGAATGTGGATATTACACGGTAAACAGAAACAACATTCCTTATAAACTAACAAGTTTTCAACGAGTTAAAAGACAATTTCCATTTCAAGTTTCCTCTCTTAGTTCAATCATTTAAAGCTACAGAAAAATTTAGTTCAATCTGACAGCAAACCAACCATATTGATCATTCTTCAACTCCCACCAAGATTTAACACATGTCCGAATCTGTCGAAACTTGCCAGTCTTGCAGCTCTCTCTCTTCTTCTCAAATTATTCTCCTTGATTTGCATCAGTTTGTCGTAAACACACCAGGGGAAGCTCAAATAATGGTCGCGTTTCATTCCCTCATTATAGCAGCCCCAATAAGAGTGATGGTATGTAACATAGTACCAAGCTGAAGCTTTGGCAAATAAATCATCTGAATTCGAATCTGCGCCTTCTCTTGCATTGAACCATGTCCTAGCCTCCTTTCTCAGAGACCTTACAGCCAAGTTGATTGCTTCTGCATCTCTTCTCCTGGTGAAAGACTTGGACATCCTCATGATACTCCCACTAAGTACTTCTGCCTCAGACTTGATACCATAATAATCAAGCAAATTCCCCAACTTGTAATCATAATTGCTTTTATGATAGAAGGCATCTTCAACATAATCTTCAAAGCCTTCGACTTCCATATCACAGTCGTAACACCTTCTTGCTACATCTCGAGTAAATGACCGAATATGGCTTAAAGTTGGTGCAATGTCTTTCACAGCCCGAAAAAGTTTTCCAATTACTTTGTTTGATTCATAAGAGGGTCGGTCAGGCTTCTCCATAAAGTCAGGAAACTCTTTGACATATAAATGAGAAGGTATTATAGCTGGTACTCCAGTTTTTGGGAAGTCCACAGCAACGGAGAATAGCTTTGCAAGCTCCAAACAAGGACTACTCCTTGCTTTAAAGAGCTCTTTATCTGCAAAGGCAGTATGAGCATTGGCAATGATTCCAAGACTATCATTAACCATGTAGTTCACAAAATATTCTTGGATATCCTGTGGTAAAGAACAGTAGTTTCAGATTAGGACTAAGAACACATACAAACATGAATGGTCTCTCTTCTAATGAGAAGCAATGCGCAACGTGAATCTATTTTAAGAAAAAAAACATAAATTGAAGTTCACTGTTATGTCAAATATTAAAACGGAGATTAAACACTGAAAAAGTGGCATGAGTTATCAAGTTTTCAAAACATGCCACTGTCAAAATACCTCAGTTGTAACATCACGATCTAACTCATTTGGAGGTGCAGGAGTATAATCCATAGGTGGAATTTGTCGAGACGGGATCAATTCGGTGTCCCAACAGACAAAGTAAATATCACCATCTAAATCACTACCTGAGCATTCATTCGGATGAGGCCTAAATAAACAAGTACAAAATCTGGTTAGTAACATCTATTTAAGAGGAAAATCTTCCAACCAAAATTATGCAAGCTATTAGTCACAGAACCTATTCTAGAAAATATATGTTGACATGTTACTATTCTGAAGTGAAGGGGCTTTCTTGCATTTAAATTTGAAAACATAACTTATTGTCCAAATCAAGAAAGAACTAGCATTGGTCAATGTACTACCAACCTTGATCCTTTTTGAGGAAAAACTACACAGTCAACCATATGGTACAAACCAGGTATATTTACAGCCTTTAATACACGAACATCACCAGGGTGCAGGCAGGGATTTTTAGCAACTGTAACATTTCCTTCAATAACTAAATGGTGTTCTCGACCAATTCTATTGAATGCGAAGGATTCAGATAAATTTCGATGTCTACCACTGGAGATTTGCACAAATACCTGCCCATATTCCAAGGTCCTGGTCTCATCAAGACATCCCATCATCGCTCTCCCATTTGGGATAAAGATTCTTGATTTGGTGCGTAACTCTAGCAACTTTGATGCCCGGAAAGTTTGTAACATCATTGACAGATACGGCTCGACATCTGGTTGATAGCCACATTTGAGCATTTCCTTGAGAATATTAGTATTCTCTCCGGGAGACATCAACTCCAAAGCTTCTTGAGCCTTCAATGGATCTGTTAAAATGGCATCCAATTGTTCTACAGCTTCACTTTGTTTTTTCTCAAAAATTTCGTCTCTAACACCTAGAGTAGACATGAGAGTAATCAGTTGACGATTAAGGAAGCATGGTTGGTATTTGCTATGGCCTAAGACGTCAAGTTTTGTGTTGTCTGATTCAAATTTGCACATACTCTTCCTCAGAGATAATTTTATAGTTGAGTACGGATCAACAGCAACAACACCCTTATATCCACCATAACGAATTTGAAAAGCAGACGGGACGGCTTGGAAACCACATTTTGCAGCAACCTCTTTGGCGAATTTGCTTGATATTTTTCCAATTCCATCAGAAAAGACATACTTGATTTCTCCCTGTTGAACCTCTATGTCAGGAATAATTTCCCTTTCATTACTAGCAACTGAAAGTGCCTCTGTCGATGAGCCGAATGATTGGCCCAATCTAGCAGCATACTTTGCGGGATTCTTGATATGTCGAAAATCGCCCATCCACGCTCTAATATAAGCTGCGTCAATATCAGGTCCGGAAGCAAACATCCACAAGGAATTATCTCTTAATTGGCTTGATGAGAATGCAAGAAACTGAAAGGTTTTATCACCTATGACTATGCCATTTTTAAGAACAGAGAGAATTCTCCTGTAGATATCAGTTTTACCATCCTCACTCTTTGAAGACATCCGTGGCAATAAATCTGTTGAACGCATTTTATCCCACTCCTCATCAACAAAAGACACACGAAGAAAATTATCAATATATTGAGAAAAATGGCGCAACACCCGATTTGAGACATTGACTTCAGGACCACAGAAGAACACCTTACAAGGTGTTATTTGAACCCTACGAACATATACCAAACCATCATCCAAGGATATAACAGGAGAATTTGGAGGATGTCTTGAATACTTTCTGTACTGCTCTGTAAGAAAGTTTGATGGATCATAGTTGCATTCCTTTAAATGGAACAGTTTTTCCAAGGCATGTTCAACAAATTCAATTCTTGTTGTTATTATTCTTTCGACCAACCGGTAGAAACTAGCATCAAGTAATGGCCATGGAATGCAACCATATTGAACTAATGCATTTATTTTAAACAAAATTTTATACGGCAGAACATGAGAACGAGAATCAACAATGGGAGCAAGATCTCTACAAAAAGAAAAATTGGCATCTTCATCTATCAAGCGGAATTCATGTTCAAATTCTTCATAATAAGCAAAATTTTGTTTAAAAGGTGGAAGTTGACGGCCATTAGGTAGCTTCAAACATAAAGAAGAAGATTGTCCAATAGAGCATGATGAAGTAAAATCAGTCGTTCTAACCCATTGATCATCAGATGCTTCCTTAAAAAAGTTCAAAAGTGGATTGTCGAAGATTTGTCCACTATTCGGTGCAACTTTTTTATATATCCGAGGAGCTCCACTTAACTGATAAGAAAAACATGAAAAAGATAACCTGACTATTAAGCTTACATGTGAGT